>NC_056480.1:28292157-28374055 GCF_008729295.1 Plectropomus leopardus
TCGTGGTTTTCAGCTTGTCATCTTGTCAGTGTTAGGTTTTTCATTGACCTTTGATTATCATGCTGCCTGGTGGCAGACAGCCAATCAGACAACACGTTTGTGGGGAACATCAAAGATAGTCTTTGCTTTAGAAGATGAATCACTCCTTGGTGAAAAGATGCTGACTTATCCATTTGTGTGCACGTGTCGTCTTTCGCCCTCATTAGAGTTTTGCTTCATACCACAACTAGGCAATGTTAGAGACATCGCTACTGTAAATGATCATTACTGATAAATATTCTACTGTGAGCACAGTATAAAGTGATTGAAACACACCTGTAATGTTTTATAGACTGCATAGAGCTGCAGTGATAAAGATATGATGAGATAAGATGAGATGAGAGAGACTTAATCGTCATCCATCTGTAAACAGTGCAGTACAGTCCACGGAGGAACCAAATAGTGTTCCTCCTGCTCCCTGATGCAAAGCAAAAAGAACAAATGATGCAACATTCAGTGGGAATGAAGTAAACACTCAGACAGCACATCAGATGCAAGGTACAAAAAAACAAGGTGCAAGCATGTAGTGCAATACAAAGGAAACTATACCAGGCTATGTTACCGACAATAATACAAAATACAAATGATTAATAAATTGTGAAAAAGTGTTAAGATTACTTGATTGGTCAGTCACCAGGAAAATAATCTGCAACTGAGTTATTGATCATGACAAATGTCCACATATTCTGTGGTTGTATTTTCATACACGTCAGGATTAGCTGCTCTCTTAATTTTATTCAACAAGGTCCCCATGGTTATGGAAAACCTGAAGAAGTCGAGGAATTTCACAATCACTTTTTCCAGGCCTGGGAGAAATCATTGGATTAGGAAAGATCACTGAAAGTTTTGTAAAAAGTCATGGAATTTTGTTCTGTGTAATTAACCCTTTGAAAGCTGGAGTGGCATCACTTTTCTTGTGCTGCTTTCAGACGCCTTTCAGTGTTTGTATGAAACCCGAGCAAATTGGTTTTATTTCTTTTCAAGAATGTGGAAAGACAGCAATGAGCAATTTAACAAGAAAGAAGCCCAAAATTACAAAAAAAAGAAACTACCAAAAAGTTAAAAGAACATTAAAAGTAAATAGTAAAAAAGGTAAGAAAATGTTAATAATAATAACCGCAATAATAATAATAATCATAATCATAATCATAATCTTAATAATAATCATAATCATAATAATTTTAATGATTGTTTCTCTTCTGTTTTTTTTTAAAGCTAATTTTTTAGGTCTTTTTCTCGTCACATTTTACTCATTTTTTTGCAATTTGCAGGACATTTCATGCTTTGTTGCTGATTGCCTTTTCCCTTGTTTTTGACAGAAATCAAACCAGTTTTCAATGGGTTAAATACTTGTGAAAAGTGTATGAAATCTATGTTGGTGAAGGTTTTAAAAGGTTAAAACTTTGAAATTGGTGCTTTTTCTTTAAAAAACATGGGAAAAATGGCAATGAGCAATTTAGTAAGAAATGTTCCACAGACTGAAATTAGAAGAAATTAGTAGATTTAATCTTTTTTCTTTGTTCTTAGTAAAAGGTACCTTTTACTTGGTAAAGGTAAATTTCTTTTTACTAATCACTTGCTAATATTTGGGTCATTTTTTCTTTTGTTGCTCATTGTCTTCTTCATGTTTTTGATGAAAGGAATCAAGCCAATTTGTTCAGTACTTAAAGGGTTAATTGTAAACAGAGGTAAAGGTAATTGTAACAGAAATTTTGCGTGGATAACCTTTCACTTAATGTAACATAACCAATTTATGTCCGTTAGCTGTTGACATAACGCAGGTCTAATATATGTCTATGTGTGACAGTGTTTGTTTACCATCATGTATGTTACTTTATTATTTTTATACTACAGGCAAGTAGGGCAAGAAAAAGTTATGAGTCCTTGAGAGTCCTTGAAAAGTCATGGAAAAGTTTTGAAATTTTGTCCATAAAAATCTTTGAGAACCCTGATTATAGTTACAAAAATGTTTTTATGTTTTTGACTGTTGGAAAAACTCTGGAAAAATTTCAGAGTGTCACTTTGGTCCCTGGGAGCTTGTGGCTGGCGAACATTGTCATTATTTTTGATTAATTTTCTCATTGAGGCATTTGGTGCATTGTTACAGGAAAATATCATAACAGTGTCTCCTGTCTTAAGTTTTAAAACAAGAAAAATCCTATCTTCCTATTACCAACGCATTTCTTAAACTTTTATTGCTCCTCTCTATCAGACTTCCCACCTTATCTTTACTTAAAAAATTCCAAATATGACTGTAAATTAGATTCTAGAATTAGCACTCATCCTGTTGTGTCTGTATCTAAGTTTAGAGTGCACACAGACTGCCTGCATGTTTGATCAGAATGTACCGGTAAGCTGCTCCAGATGGACAAACCATAATATCAACAGCTCTCACTTGTCACTGACTGGCTAGCTGAAATCATAGATTTAAAACAAAAGACGGGTGTTCAGTTTGAGCTACTAGGAGTGGGAGGAGAGGAAACCCCACCTTTACAGGAAATCTTTATTATTTCAATTAATTATTAGTTCAAATTTATGAATTTTAATTGTTTATTGAAATTTAAAGCATCGTCTTACAACAGCCGTTAAATCATATTTCATGTCCATGTTGTTCCTCATCTTAATGGTTACTGTCATACAGACCTAACAACAACAACAACAGTGCTGCTGCCATTAATGGCGGTCTTTCTAAATGCAGGACAGGGTCTATGCCATACGGAAGTTACTGAATACTGAAGGTAGGACAGTTGTGTTATAGCTAAATTTCGATATATACAGGTGCGTCTCAACAAATTAGAAAAATGCTTGAAACATTTAAGTTTACATGTAATGAGTCTAGAGTATATTAAATTTTCACTTTGTTGAATAACTGATAGAAAACATTGAACTTTTTCACGCTGTTCTAGTTTGTTGAGATGCACCTGTAATGTGTGTGTGTGTGTGTGTGTGTGTGTGTGTGTGTGTGTGTGTGTGCGCGCACCTAAATGCATACAGTAATGACCTCAGTATCCACCCACAGCATAGTAAAATAACTGGTTGCATATCAACAACAGTAAGAATACCATCATGCCTCATCATTTCTTCGTGTTTCTTGTTCTTTATTTGTTCGTTTGTCCTGTCTTGTCAGGTCTTGTCTAAATTTCAGTCTCTACTCCTGTGTATGCATTGCCTGTAAACAGCCTGTTTTTATTATTGTTTTTGTACTACCCTTTTGTACTCACTAATCAAAAAAAGAAAAAGTAATAAAAAAACGATGGAACTGAATACTAAAGTTAGGACTGTTGTGTTAAAGCTAAATTCCTGTACCAGAAGGTGTTTTTTTTTCAAATTGCAGTCATGTTTCTATAAAAACAAAAATCCTAAATATCATCTGAAAATGGAGGTAAGAAAAGATTTAGGACTTGGGAAGTTTCTAAAATGAGGCCAGATCCAGACACATCTTTTCATCAGCTTGATAAAGCTGTACGTTTGGCTTATTCTGTCCAATTAACCTTGATCATTGTGGCGCTGGGTGCATGTGCATGTGCTTCATTTTTACCCCCACAGTTAACCATAAACGGACGTAGAAACGCACCTATCATACATTTGGACATTAATACTTGCCCCCTCCACCAATCATTAGACATGTCAGTGAGAAATATGTCAAAGAAAGTGTAATTTCACTGACTGTGAGGCATCTGTGAGGTTCTCTGATGATAACAGCTGTCATTACGCATGAAAATCATCAACATCACTATTAAACGTCAGGAGGATGATCAATGATTCATTCAGAGCACGTATGTTGAAGCTAACTTAACAAAATGCTCCTCAGGATGACGATAAATGTTCACTAACAGGGACATGTAATTGATAAAAATGATGATGAAATTACTCATATTATTTAAAATTAACCTTATAAATGCGCCTTTACAAAATGCCGTACTGCCTGCAAAAATAATAAGCCAATTAGTGAGATTTGAATTTCACCTGCAGCTATCTCAGCTAAACCCGTGCGTACGCTGCTCTGAGGAATGTGTGAGGAGCGCACATTCTCACATCATGGCTTGGGTGACGTGAGGGTCTAAGGGCAGAGGGATGTCGTACACTGTAAAGCCCTCTGAGCCAAACCATGGTTTGTGATAATGGGATCTATAAAATTAATTAAGCACCTAATCAGAATTTTTCGGTCATGTGAATGATTGATTTATCAACTTATTGTTTCAGCTGTAGATTCACGCAAATATAAATATGTTTATAATCATAGAAGCCAAGAACCAATCTGTTTATATAGTGTAATGGGGTAGCTAAACCTCCTGTTTGTACAGATTTACCTGTTTTTTAAAGCCTGTTGTTGTTTATTTTTTTGTCTGTATTTGTGCTCAGTATTTGTGTAAAGAACATAAACTTCCATCTGTTGATGCTTTGAGATTTATGATGTGCAACAACATTTTTAATTATACCATGGATGTCTTGCAGCAAGAGACCCACAGTGTCCTGATTAAGGGTCGACAGATTAACGGCTTGGTCTATCATTGGGACCGATATTTGGCATTTTGCCGATTATCTGTATCAGTATTTTATTTTGATGACTGCAGATGAAATTGATTCATTTAAGAGTGCAAAGAAAGTGTCATCATGGGAGGAAATTTTACCATGTTAAAGCTGGGGGGGTGTATTATTTTTTCAATCATTATTTATTTTAAATTTTCACATGACTATAAAAAAAGTTGCAGGAAAGATGCTGTATATGATCTTGAAAGTTTCAATTTTTATTAAGTATTTGCTAAAGGCATTTAAACAGAGTTTTGTGTTGGATTTTGTTATATTCCAAATTCTGAAAATTGACAGAAAGATTTTTATTGTAAATGTGTATCAGTTCCAAATATCAGTTATTGGCCTCATACTAATTATCGGCATTGGCCCTGAAAAACCAATATCAGTCAGCCCCTAGTCCTGGTTCGTTTTTTTAAAAAACACTCCAGCAGGTGTTTGTCCTACAAGTATTGCATAGAGAAGTTTTACTGGACAACAATTTGGTTTATCGATTAATTTCTGGAATTATTTGTCAAGCAAAACTGTCAAAGATTTACCAGCAGGAGCTCTGTGTCTGCAGCAGCCTGCTCTCATGCATCATGTCTACAGAACTACAGGCCTGCTCTACACCAGCACAGTGGGAAATGTAGTTGATCATGATAATTTGTTTCTTGTGGCACCCTGAGGGAAGTCGGGAGACAAACGAGAGGAGGAAAGAGCAGTAAAAATAGAGACAAGTCCTGATTCTCCTCCATTTCCTCCGGTGCGGAAAAGAATTAGCATGTCATTAGCATACAGTCATAAACATGACGCCCATGCTGAGAGCAGAGACTGGAGTACAATTCACTACGAGTGCCAGAGTGTGTGTGTGTGTGTGTGTGTGTGTGTGTGTGTGTGTGTGTGTGTGTGTGTGTGCATCATAACAATCATAGAAGGCCAACAGAAAGATCACTGCTTCCTTTTACATTGTACTAATTATGTAATACATGGTAACAGCTTGTGTGTGTGTGTGTGTGTGTGTGTGTGTGTGTGTGTGTGTGTGTGTGTGTGTGTGTGTTTGTCGCACCAGTTCACCTCTCAACACACTGTAGACTGTAAAAAATGGCCGATTTCTCTTTTAGTTGCTCATTGCCTTCCCATATTTTTTGACAGAAATCATGCCAAATTGATCAGGTTTCAAAGGGTTAAACATTAGATCATCTAAGCTAAAAACAGTCCCTTGTGAAAGAAAACATAGGAATCTTGCTCTTGTGCCCAGGTTGAAGATGAAAAGGAGGAGAAAGTCAGTGGACGCAGAATATCAAAGACAGACAGAAGAAGGGGAAAAAAAGACACTTGTAATAGCCGTTATAGAGAGATATATGACGTGTCTGGGTCATCAGTCACACTCCAGACCTCTGCTCTGTCTCAAGGACAAAATCTGGGTCCCATTCTGCCACCTGTGTGTGCTGAAGTTGAGACGTGGGTTTAATCATTTAGGGGAATGATGTGTCTATATTTAGGAGTTGTTTGAACAGGTTTTCACTTTTTGACCATCTCCTGGCAGCCATTCATTCACTTCTGACAGAATATTAGCAGTGTAGCAGCGGGATCTTTGGCCCCATCACGCCCATGAGATCCAGCTTGACATTTACAGGGTGACAATTTATAGTTCAAATTATTGCCGTGCCTTTTTTTCTGCATTAACTCTCAGGCTAACTATCCAGTTCTTCTTCCATTTATTTCAGACAAACCAGTATGTGAAACACATATGTCTTGATGTGCTGTGCCAAAGGATTTTTTTTTTATTAGAGAGAGAGCCAGTGTTGAGAAAACACTGAAGCTTTTATGAAGCAACTAAAGGTTCAGCCACTATTGTGTGATTCATCACTGAAAAGGAGCTAGTAGTGGCAGACGTTTATTTATAGGAAAATGTCAGAGATTAGTAGTCTGAGAGAAGGCAAACAGCTGAAGTGGGTAAAATAACTATATTTATATTCATTCTTCTCAGTTGACAGCATGTTGGCCTTCTCTAGCGGTGCCATTTAGAAAATCTTCTGACTGCGGTTTGAACAGAAAGTTGAGGGAAATTTTGAAAGCTAAGATGTCCCAATTTCTAAAACATGCAGTCAGTTGACAAAACCCAGGATTTATATGGTTTGTTAAATAGAGATTAAATGGAGTGATTGGGGTAATAATTTATAACCATATTGGTAGTATAACACAACTTTGGCCAAACTAAAATCTCTCAACAGCTATCAGATGGATTGCCATGGAGTTGTGTACGGATATGCATGGTAGGGCTTGGGGCAACTACACCTAACCAGCTTCAGGGGGGGCCCAGCTTGCAAAAGTTGGAGAACCCCCGTTTTAGGGTGATGACGATACGAAATATGTCGACAGACATTTAAAGCTTCATTTGAAAACCTCAATAGAGCTTTAGATATAATAATAATAATAATAAGAAGAAGATAAAGAAGAAGAAATAAGAAGAATAAAGAAGAAGAAGAAGAAGAAGAAGAAAAAAAAATTGGTGCAGTCGCAATGTTTACACACACCATGCTGACATTCTGTTAATATCTGCAGTGTTTAAAAGTATAACACTCTAACTCTTGTTGATGGGAAGTGAAGTGGCATATGGCGATTAATGTGTCTTTACCTCATTTCACCTCAGTTACAGCAGGAGCTACAGCAGCTCTTTGTTTCCCCTGAGCTTCCCCTCAGTTTGGCCTCAACACTACTGTTTCTCCAACCACAACCTCTGTGCTTCCTCTCGCTGTGTCTGTGTCTGTGTGTGTGTGTGTGTGTGCGTGCGTGCGTGCGTGCGTGCGTGCGTGCGTGCGTGCGTGTGTTCGTGCATGTTTGGGTGTGTGAGTGAAATTTACTGACTTTTTCCTCATGATGTATGCAATCCCAAATTGGACTCAATCCCCTGTGTTTAAAAGCTGCAGATCTCCAGATTACAAGTGGACAAAATCTGCTCTGTCCCAAATAATCTGCCCTCAAGGAAAAAAAAAGTCAAGGCTGACCGAGTGGTGAAAAAACAGGGAGGAAAGGGGCTGGTTTTCAATCGTCTCCACTCAAACCTTATTGTCTTCTTTTCTCTCTCCATCCAGGTTTTAGGCGAAATGAGGAGATGAGAGCAATGGAGGTACTTCCCATCCTCAAAGAAAAAGTTGCCTTTTTGTCAGGTAAGATTATGTGTGTGTGTATGATGTGTGTGTGGTGGTGACCATGTTAGACAAAGGCTAATGAAACATGAAGTGGAGTCCTTAGTTTGCATAGCTGCACAGCTTGCAGGTACACACTCTGCTGCTTCTTCCTCCAGCTGTTTCCTCTCCATAATCATAGTAATAAGCCATGTGCTTGGCCTGTAAAAACTCACAGGGTCAGACTGAGGCCCAGACACTTAACCTTTTGACCCTTCGTCACACTCAGACTGCACATAATACACACAGTGACACACACAGGCAGCCATTGTTTAGTCAGTATCAGCAGGACTGAAGAATAGTAAGCTACAGCTGCTGTCTTTGCCCCCTTCAAGGGAAGCTCAGTCATGTCTGACACACACACACACACACACACACACACACACACACACACACACACACACACACAGACACAGACACACAACAGACACTTGAGTCATGCCAGGGAAAACCCACAGGAGGCCGAGCAGGAGATATGGACTGCCAAGAACATCCAGCAGGATTATTTGTACAACACACAAAAACATTATTCAGTTTGTGCATGTGTGTGTTAGTGTGAGTGAGAGTGTGTGTTTTATCATCAAATGGATCTGTGTGCATGCCAACAAAAAAAAAAGAAATTCATATCTCAGCAGCACTTTATCAAATGAAACAACAAAGTGAAATGTATGTTAATGAGCGTTATGGCATGTTGTGTGCGCACTTCTCTTTGGTCTGCTTGGGTTTGCAGTGAAGGTCACAGGCAGGAACACAATGACTCAGACGAACACACAGAAATGGAGAGAGAGAGAGAGAGAGAGACAGGGCTGCGTTGCCATGGAGATGACTTACTCTCAGCTACCGCATCCCATAGTAGTCGCTGGCGGAGTAATTGGCTTAGAAATGAGGGAGGGAGGTAGAGGAGTGAGCCCTGGTGAAAAGGAGGGTAAACGAGCTAAGCCTATTACCCCGAATCTAGCTCCTTAATAATTTGGCCGTGTTGGCCCTCACTCATGTTTGCTTGTTTGCCACGTGAGCGTTTGATTTCCTCCTCTGAGCAGCCGGGTCGAGCCTGCAACCCGACTGAATTCACTCATTTGTAGGCAGAGTGCAATCAGCCTGTGTTTATAAGTCCCCATGTGAGTGAGCAGCATTCTGCTCCTACAGGTGAATTAAATCTTATTTTGATTTAAATAAGTCTTAAATTTAGTTAAATATTATCTTATAAAAGGTCTTAAAAATCCTAAAATGTATGTGTCTGATAATCGGCATGAGTGGTGTTATGGTATTACAGTTTAACAGGGTATTTAGAAATCCCAACCATGTGAATTATATGTGCTGTCAAAAGTATGGGCCAATCTTTCTATTAACTTCATACTGGAGAGGCTGTGTTGAGGATGCTTTGCATGGAGTGTGCATCACAGGCCCGGGAGATTACGCCCAGGCCACACTTCAGCATGAGCTGTGTGTGTTCACATTGGCAGCATTTATTGTTGCAGTGCTGCTGCAGAGCTACCTGCTTTTATGGCTACTGTATTTCCACAATTAAAAGCACATACCCATATCATTTATGAAGCCATGTCAGCTACTGTATTGTCAACAACATTGTCCTGCATTTTTTTTGTCACAGTAAAATGCCTTTTGTCAACAACTGAAGATTTCTCCCAACAGAATCGCTATCAGAGGGCTTTTATTTTTATACTTTTATTTATAACAGAAACAGGAGGGTTGCATAAAACAGATGTATTTGTATTTCCTGTGAGATAAGGACACTGAAACTGGTGTAAAAGGTTTTGTAATGTTAATACAATTATCTAAAGAGACTCAATTTCTTTAGATGTGTCCCAGCACTGCTCATGCTGTCAGTGTGGCTGCTATCACCTGGTAACATGGGCATGGAAAAAAACCAATGGGTTCCACAATGTGAAAGTCTTAGTTTCGGTAAAAGAGAGAAACAGGAATCCAGAAAGTGTATGGTTTTCTTTTCTCTATTAAAAAGAAAAATATGTGTAAGAATATTACCTTTTGTTTACATCTCGTGAGTTTATTGTGTGCTGAGTAGACTGAAAATGGCAGGATAAGACAGCCTGCAGAAATTAGCGAGCATGCTGGTCTGGGGTGGGGCTGGGGTTTGTTTAGTGCCACACACTGATATCGTCATACACTGTATACCCTGGGGAAATTCCTGGAAGGTATGAAAAAATAGACACCACCCAAGCCTAGCAGAATAACTCAAGGACTTTCGGTTGGTACTTCATACCAGACTGAATATCTCAACAACTATTACATGGGTTGCCAAATTCATCCAGAGGATGAATCCTACCGACTGTGGTGATCCTCTGGACTTCCATCTAGCGCCACCAGCAGGTCAAAGTTCCAGTTCACTTATCCAGTGAAATGCTTAAATAGCTGCTTGATGCATTGGCATAAAATTCTGTACTGTGGAGATCCCGACTGTTCCTCTAGTGCCTTCTTGAGTTTTACGTTAATAAAGTATCTCATCTATTGCATTGATTAATGTGCAGTTTAGTACATATATTCATGTTCCCCTGAGAATGAATCATCCAGTGCCATCAGATCTACTACTGTTTTAAAGCTCTGCTTTATAAGCAAATATCTGCAAGACTAATGACATTATCATCTATTGCACATCTGTCCTGGAAGAGGGATCCCTCCTCAGTCTCTCTTCCCGAGGTTTATACCATTGGGAAGTTTTTCCTTAGTTGTGTGAGGGTCTAAGGACAGAGGGATGTTGTTGAATTATAATAAGCTTCAGCTCTACTTTTCATTTAGTGCCAATTACCAAATGATAAGCAAGCTAGCATGCTAAACTTAGATATTGAAATGGCAAACATATACAAGATTACAACATATAGTAAAGCTCTTGATGTCTGTTTTATTTGAACTAAAGCAGCATATTCTTCTCTGTATATTTGGATTAGAGAATTCCCATCTCTTTGGGTGTTATTTTGAGGAACCTTTCTAAAATGTTCTGTGCTAAGCTTTCTCACTCTCTGCCTTATTATTAGAATGCTCCCATTAGTTTGGAGTTTCAAGCAGAGCGGGTAGTAATTCAAATCAGTTGTAAATCGGTTGCCAAGGGCGTTTTAATTTAGCAGCCTCAGCATCTCATATTTACAGAGTCTATCGCTCATTCATTGGATTAGCTAACTTGTCACTATGATGCCTGTTGGACTGATTTGGTGACACAAATATAATACTCAGCTTATTTTGAATATATTAGCTCTGTGGACAATGTCGTACGACCACGGCTTCACCTGACTTAATCTTGACAAAGGTGTTGGAAACATCAGTGAGTCCAAACTGACAGAGATGATTTTTACACATTTCTGATGACTGGCAGCATGCAACACACTTGTGCACAACCCAGGTGATAGAAGCTCCATCTCTTGGGAGCTGCTGTTTTTTGGAGTAACTGAATGGAGTAACAAGAGGCATACAGATGGAAGTCATTCTTGTTAAAAAAGTATAAAAAGGGTAGAACATTCAGAAACAGGTGTTGCATACACTGCCAGTGATTAAAATGGGATTGGCTACTTTAACCTGCCTGTCTACTGTTGATTCAAGTATGCTCTGATGAAGGTCTAATAGCCCATAAAAACACTGCTTAGGTCAAAACGTGAGAATATCTTAAGTTTGGACTTAAGCTTTACAATGGCTTATTGTAGACACTCTGAGTTACAGATGTTTATTTTCACTAAAACACATTCAGTTTATCAAATAAAAAAAGAAAAAAGGTAATAGTGAAATTTTACTAGCAGTTTTGGATGTGAAGCAATAATGCCTTTAAAAGAATGACTTTACTCACTTCACCCTTGAATTGGTGAGGAAAACTGTAACCTTTTGAAAACATAACCCCTGCTGTCAGTGTGCAAACTGGCAATGCGTGGATCCTGTGAGAACGGTGACGTTATGGCTGCACATGCACCTGGTGTTGTTCTATGGTGTGTCATTACAAAGTTACACTACCAGCTACTGGCCTGGCATGCACTCTGCTATACTTGTTTTTGCAGATCCGTGAACACGAGGATCATTTTTACAATGTTATCATATGAACAAAGATTTTTGTAAGATGCAAAGTAAAGAATTGTCTGTTTTTAGTAGGGCCATTCTCATCTAAACCTGGCCTAAAACACTTTCGCACACTTTAGTTTACTTTGGCATGCTAATACATTTGAGTAGAGTTCAAATGCATGCGCGTGCCAAGGCATGCTACTGATCCATGCATGATGCTGTTTGTACTGATGTGTTTTAAATTGTAACATTTAGGAAAACTGCATGAGTACTGAGCATTGGAATGGATAGATAAAGACTTGGATTATACTGCGCAAGTTGTATGGAGAGGTTGTAAACGGCTGGTTTAAAGGAATAGTTAGAATTATTTGAAGTGGGGTTGTATGGGGTACTTCTCTATAGTCAGTGTTTTACATACAGTAGATGTCAGTCGGCAGAAGCAGGCAAAAGTGCAGACACAGAAGTTAAGCAATGTATTGCTGTGGAAATATGGGTTTTAGCCAACTAAAAAACTCATCAAAAAGAATCCACATCAGTTGAGCTGTAACTCAAGTGTACACAATATTAAGAATATCTTTACTGCTTTACCTTTCTGACTCAAGTGTGTATGTGTACCTACTGTATATGGATAAGTAGCCAATACAATCACACTGAAAGAGGTCTGAACTATCCCTTAAATATAGTTTTGCTGTGATAAAGCACAGTCAATCAGTAAATCAAAATGTTCACATTTTCTGTGGAGGCATGCAAGACAAATGTTTTTTTTCACAAATTCAAGTTAACATGGTGAATAACTGATATACAAATGGTCATTTTGTAGATTAAGTATTCCTTTAAACCCTTCAACTATATTTTTTGCATACTTTATGTTCTTCTTATGATATTATAATTTATATAATCTTTACTCTGTGTGTGTGTGTGTGTGTGTGTGTGTGTGTTGCCTCAGGTGGCAGAGACAGACGCGGTGGTCCAGTGTTAACATTTCCATCACGCAGCAACCATGACAGAATACGAACGGATGACCTAAGGAGACTCATCGCCTACCTCGCCGGCATCCCCAGGTTACACATTCATTACATTTGTTCAGTGGTGTGCCTGCATGTACAGTGCGTGTGTGTGTGTGTGTGTGTGTGTGCGCGCGTGTGCGTGCGTGTGTGCGTGTGTGTGTCGCCTCTATAGAAGCGAACACCCGGAGCAAGTGGACGAGGCTCTATGAGCCAACACGTGAGAGAGCTGAGATAAGCATGTGAGGGAGGGATGGAGAGAGAAATAATTCAAGAGCAGTTAGCTTGGCGCAGCTTCTTTGCTGCCAAAAAATCAGTTCTGGAGACACAGCAAGATGCTGAGAGGGGAAAGCCTGAGCTAAGAGAGGGATGTATCAGAGAAAACAAGCGATTCAAAGAAGGAGGGATCATCAGAGAGAGAGCAGCGGAGGGAGAGAGAGAGCGAGAGGGGATTAAAACTGACAGAGGCGGAGAGCGCATGTGTGAGGAGGTGTGTGTATGTGAGAGAGGGAGCGAGTGAGCGAGTGTGTGTGTGAAAGCAAAACAAAGTGTCGCAGTAGCTGAGGCAGTGCAGCAGCAGCAGCTCCTCACCTCGCAGGTAAAACATCTCTCTGTTTATGTCTCTCTAATGTGCCGCTCGTGTCCTCCCTCCATCCGTCTTACTCCATCCATCCTCTCTCCGTTTGCTCTCATCTCCTTTAAAGTCACCACATTATCCCCATATGGCAAGTAGATTCTCTGTGAATGATCCATTTTTTGGCTTTTTTATGTCCTTTGGGCATTGCTAACCCACACCCTCACCATGTCATGTTTTGCATTTTTTTGTAATCTCACTGTGTGGTTTTTAGTGAAAAGCAGCATCTGCACAGTGCTGCACACAGGCTATCTCCTGACAGGCTGTCACAGTGGGAGAGGGAGAGGTTTGCAAAAGGACTGAGGAATCTACAGATGCCGAATAGATGCACATGATGATTATGTTTCTTATGGAAGTCTGGAAAAATGAAAAAAGGGATGTAAGGATGATTTCTAGATGGATAAAACTACCGAAAGGTAAAGCAGGAGTCCGAGTTTTCAAAATAAAAGACGTAGTAGTAATGAGATGCATGATGGCAAACGAGCTACCAAAGGGTTTTTTGCTGCTTAAATCATAAAGACAAGCTGGTAGTTTTTGTGACATCTTACATAATTACACCAGATTTTAGTTTTAGGTGTGTAGATGTAGTGTGTGTGTGTGTGTGTGTGCGTGTGTGTGTGTGTGTGTGTGTGTGTGTGTGTGTGTTTGTGTGTGGTTATGTGATAATAATGTTGTCCAGAGTAGAGCCCCACGGAGAGATGAGGTTGCTGATGTGCAAATGTGCTGATTTGTATTTTTTATATTTCTGCACACATTTGTGACTCATTGAACGCAGGTTTCTGTGTCGGTGTGGGTGTGTGTACGTGCGTGCGTGGGCGTGTGTGGGATGTGTGTTTGCTGCGTAGGCTCCTCACAGTATAGAAGATGCGTCATCTCACTGTTTGTTTTCATTCTCTTTTTCTCCCTTTTTTCAATCTCCCTCCTCCTGTCGTTCTCTTTTTCCGCTCCATCCCTCTCTCATCCTTTCCCACGCCTGTCATCTGTCTCCTCTCTCTCTGGATTATACTCCAATCTCTCACTGCCCCTCCCTCCCTCGCGTCCTCCCTCCCTCTCTCCTCTCTGCTATAATTCCTCCCACTCCTGCCGACCTCCATCCATCCCAGCGAGGAGGTGTGTAAACATGGCTTCACGGTCATCGTTGATATGCGCGGCTCGAAGTGGGACAGCATCAAGCCCCTGCTAAAGATCCTGCAGGAGTCCTTTCCATCCTGCATCCACGTCGCCCTCATCATCAAACCAGACAACTTCTGGCAGAAGCAGAGGACCAACTTTGGCAGCTCTAAGTTTGAGTTTGAGGTAGGATGGACAGATGCTCAGCAGTACCATATTGTTTGAATGTTGTCTCTGCTCTCTGGCTGCTGCTCACTTAACCCCTTGAAACCTGGAGCGACATCACTTTTCTTGTGCAGCTGTCAGACGCCTTTTGCAAGTATTTAAACTTTTGAACCCAAAGCAAAAATGTCTTCTTGGGGAAAAAGGCAATGAGCAACTTGGAAAGAAATGTTTCACAAAATGCAAGAAATTGGTAGATTTAGAATATTATTTCTAAAAAGCAAGGGAAAAATGTATTGATAAAAAACTGTATTTATAACTATTCCAATTACATATTTAAAATTAAGTTACATCATTTTTATATATTTTTAAGCACTTTTCTTGTCTTGTTTTGCTTTCTTTTTTTCTTCTAATTTTCTCGTACTTTTTACTTATTTTTTGCCATTTTTTGGGTCATTTCTTCTTTCATTGCTCGTTGCCCTCCTCCTGTGTTTTTCCGAGAAATCATGCAAATTTGCTCAGTTTTCACAGGGTTAATTAACCACCTTCAGCTGAAAGCTGTTTTTAAACTGTTGAGAAGATAAAAACAACACTTATAAGTAATATTCATGAAAATGCCAGAGTATATTTGGTTTATGATTGTCAAAATATTTAGTCATATTATTGTACATGGCAGCAAATGTGCAAACTAATTGGTGACTGTTATCGCACAGAGGAGAATTAGGATAAATACTCGTAGCTGCACGATCCATAACAGCGCTACTTTTATTATGTAATGATGTGCTGCTCAGGTGAAGGTAGATGTGGCTTGTTTACATGCTATAATAACTTTCAAAGCACCCAGTGAAAGAGAAATCAAGTGCCTCAATTCCACATTTACCAGTTTGAAGGAATGGCTTCTGAAAAGAAGTACGTTTTTCTCTTAATTTGCTGTCAGCTGAGATGTCATAACAACCACTGTGGCCAGCTGAGCTGCTCATTGTCAGCACATTTCATTATTTTCCTCTCCCCTGCTGCTTTGGATGCGTACATCAGCAGCCAGCTGTCTGCCAGAGGAGGAATTTCATCACATCCAGCCCTAAAACACATCACCAAGACGAATGTTTGAACACACACGTTTTCACAGCTAATTTCGTGATATTTTCACAAGAACAGGCTTATTTTTATGCTTTGGCCGTTTCATAGTTGAGTGGACACCAAGATATGTGCCAGGGTACAACACGGAACGCACCGCGGCGTGGGCCAATCACTGCAGGCTCTCTGCTTTTGAAGTGAAAGGGTAACTTTGGTATTTTTCAACGTGGACCCTTAATTTTCTTTGTTTTTATGACTAAGATGACAAACAGGACCAAGAAACTTTGAAATTGGTCCAGTACTGACAGAATTCTGCACCCGCCAGCAACAAAACAGGCTGCAGTGTTACCATTTAGGGCATTTGTGCACCGTCATTTTACATCGGCTAAAAGCACTTGTATTTGCCACTGACAGGCTCGGATTGTTTTTCTAAATGTCTGACAACATTATGGAAAGGATCCCTTCAGAGATAGACCTCTTCGTTAAGTAGTACGATTATTTTGGTTGGAAATAGCAATTGTCCAAGCTACCTAACTCCATTTAAATTCACAGTAATTCGCACTTCATTTAATGTCAAAATAAAATGAAACTCACACTCTTCCGACAATCACAAACTCTTGTTTGGTTGAATTAAGCCTTGAGTCACCCAGTTAGATGTGAAAATATGCTGTTTGTATACACACTAAAATGACTGTTTATTTTGGGGCTGTTTCTGAAAAAAGGAAGAGGTCTTTCTCTGTAGGGATCATTTCAATAATGTTGTCAGACACTTTGAATAACAATCTGAGCCTGTCAGTGGCAAAAAATAAGCACTTTTATTGGGAGCAAATTATTCTGTTTCGTGGCTGCTGGCTGCAGCATTCTTTGACAATACTGGACCAACTTTAAAATACTTTGTTCTAAATATTTTAGGCACTTTGCTACAAAACATGAGACAGTAGGGTGCAGGCTGAAAATGCCCAAAGCTACCCTTAAAGATGCGCCCGCCTGATTTGAGACCAGTTCTGCTGTTTCATGTATCATTAACCACTTTGAAACAAGAGCAAATTGGTTTGATTTATTTCAAAAACATGGTAAGAAGGCAATAAGCACCTCACAGGGAATGGCCCAAATAACAGCAAGAAATGGGTAAAAAGTTACAAGAAAATTACCTGAAAATAAAAAGAAAAAGAAGAAAGTAAAAAACAAAGATAGAAAAATATGAAACTTATTTCAAGCAACTACTACATTTTTTAATGTATTTTTTTCTTTTTCTGTAGCAGTTTTAAATATATAATTAAGGAATTATAAATAAAGTTTTTAGTGACATAATTTCTTTGTCACCTTTTAACAATTTTTTTGCAGTTTGCGGGGTATTTCTTGCCAAGTTGCAAATTTTTTTCCATTTTATTTTATTTATTTTTTAATCATACCAATTTTGTCCGATTTCAGAGGTTTAAATGGCAGTAAAAGGCATTTGAAAGCAGTGCAAGAAAAGTGACGTCGCTCCAGTTTTTTAAAGAGTTAAAGTTGCTTGCTGTGACAGTGATGAGCTTTTTGTACATAACAGTGAGACACGGGTCGATTCAAACCATAGGCAGAGTCTGTTTGTACAGGATGTGCTTGGATTCCTGTACATTGTGTTTCTATAGCAGTGTGAGTGAATGCTGGTGTAGTATGATTGCTCACATGTCAGTACACACTCACAGGTCCACTGTAGTCTGATGACACCATATTGATTGTTTGAGAGGAAGAATAGGCAGATGCCACAGGGCAGTTTAGTTATCCATGAGCTGCCCTGCCATGCCACACAGGCATTGATTGCATGCACCGCATGTGTGTTTGTATGTGCTGCGTTGGTGTTTCACAACTGGACCTCACACTGAACATTTATTAAGATTTCTTTTTATTTTAATTTCAGAGTATTGCATTTCATCAGCACTCCTCTTTTTGTTGTTTTTTTCTCCTTTTTAGACCAGAAATATATTTAGAAAAGTAAATGAAATAATAATATAAATTAATATAAAACAAAATCTTTATATACATGTGTATACAAATACACATAATCACATAAACTCATGTGCAAATGAAAACACAAACACATTTGCATATATACTTTTGCCAACATATACATGTATTCACACTTTTGCCCAAATACGCTTCGGAAAATAAATCAGTACATTAAAGAATAGATAAATAAAATGATACCAAATAAGAAAAAAATAGAAAATAAGATACTGAAAAATAATGATATTATATATAATAAATATTTATATTTATTAATAAAAACAAATAAAATAAATATGTATATTATGTAAAATAATAATATTAAATACTAATAAATAGATAAACTAACTAAATAAACAAATAAAAAAGAAATACATTTTTAAAAAGAAAGAAAAAAATTATTAAGATTTCTAAAGATTGAATGCAGAGAAATCTCTTCATATTGTGTTGTTTCAGTAAATTTTCTGCAGGGCTGTTGCTAGGACTACAGTTACAGTGAGTGCGTGCAATATTTGTCCGCTGCATCCAGCATTCACACCACCAATAAGCTCCCAGCATGTGCCTCACTGAGTGTTACTGTAGCAAGTGTGTAAGTGTGTATTTAGGGTTTTCTCCTGGCTTGGTGAGATAAAAAGCAGAGGCAGGACACGTTTCTCTCCAGGATGTAAGGAAGCAGTGAGCCAAAGCGCACACAGCCGACTGCAACCTCCGTTTGTGATTGCTGATAAACTGCTCCACAGTTCTGTTCCCAACAGCCCTGAATGATTCTCACCCTTAACCATTCAACAGAGCACAAATCAATTAAGTTGAACAACAAAAGGGAACATGGCGCTATCAGGATTTTCTCCCACTGTGCTTTTTTACCCAAGGACAACAACGTGTTTCTGCATTGTTTGGCCTACACAAAGCGATCTCGCTAGCATTCTGTCTCCATCCATCTCCGGCCATGTGTGTGGGGGTGTTGTGCGGAGGTGGCTTAGCAGAAACACAGAGGCACTGAAACCAAACAGGGAGACATTTCCTTACTGTAGTTCTGAAACTGATATTGTAACGGTGATTGTTGCACGGAGAGGATTTGAATTTCACTCAACTCTGAAGTGAAGGACAACGACAAGCGATCAAAGAGAAACTGTGCTAAGGTGTTTTTCAGTGTTTCACTCTGAGTTTGGAAGTCGTGTTTGCAGGAGCTGTTTGGTTGTGGATGCTGGATGCTGTGTTTTTTAATGGCTACTTTTTATAATGTCCTATGGTATGGTGAAGCTGCAGTGTGCTGATCTGGCAGGGTAAAGAGGATAAAATGTGCTCAAGTCATGGCATTTATTTATTAAGTTATTAATTGCATAGCTTTCTTGAAAAACAAGGTTCCCGCAGATCCTTAAAAAGTTGTAGGCATTCAAGTTAATAATCTAAAAATTAGTCTTATTTGTATTAAATTGTCTTAAATTAAGCTTTCAGAAGTCTTCAAAATGTGTGGGAAGTAAGTTTTTGTAAATCCTGGCATTGCATTGTAAAAACTCCATATAATTGAAAACATATTTTTTCTTAAATAATTTCGCAAATGCCTCTCGTATTAATGTCACAAAGTAGGGTTGGGCTGGTATGAAAATTAAGCCAAACACCATACCGGACGAGTTTATGGAATTTTATGAGTTGTCCCACATGATCCAGCAGTCAGTCCTCAGTAGAACATACTGACATTGTGTCCCAATAGGAAACGAGTGTCAAATCATTACGTAGCATCATGTACCGCCAAAGCTATCTGTACACACTGAATCCATTAAATATGCTCCTCTGTTACTTCATGTAAACAGACCATGTAGCTATCAGCTGTGCACTCGAGATCAGACCGGAGACATAAACTACTTGCTATCTTCCTATGTTTATTATTTAATTTTTAAAATCAGAAAACACAGATTTTATATTGTGATACTTACTGGAAATTACATACAATATAACATTAGCCAACAGCAAGTAACGTTAGCTGGCTTGTTTTTAGTGATGGTCCTTTACATCAGCAAAAAATCTTTCAGTTTGACCTCCGGCGAGCCAGCTGACACTGTGTTTAGCTTTTGTTGTGAAATAAGAAGGTTTCGTATGAATCATCCCTCATTTCAACATCATGAATCGGCCAGTCTTTGTACAGTGCAGTGCTCTCAAAGCCAGCATCAGATATAAAAAGAAACACAGGGTTCTGTGACTTAGACTACCTTTGAAATTGCCAGAACATGACATAATGACAAATGCTGGTTAAATGTGTTTGCATAAATCAAATCAGTCTAAGCTCGTACACTGGACCAACAAAATCAAGAAAAAAACTGTCACGGCTGATGCTCAGAGCAGAGGATCCACTGTCTGCTAGGTAGCTCTCACTGTACTTGAAAATGCAACTTCTACAAAACTGGCAACTTAATGAGGATTTTACGGCACAACTGAAACTGACACAAGGCAATGCATATGAGGCTCGGTGTATTTTATGCAAAAGATTTCAAGCTCATGACTGGAAACAGGGCAGGGGAATTCATTGTGCAGAGAAACACAAAATTAAAATTATCAAGAAAACGCAAGAAAGTTATTTTTTAGGTAAAATTTATATTTTTAAATGTAGAAATTTCCCCAACTCTGTTTAACTCTTTCATGTTATTGTCCTCTAGTTTTGGTTATTGTGAAAATGGTCCTAAATTTAATCGAGTGGCATTAAAAAGTCTCAAGTCTAACTTACCTTGAGCTGTATAAATCCTAAAAAATCACATCCCTGCTGTCTTGAACAAATCCTGTGTTGCTAGGTTCAGGGCTTGGTCAGTCAGTCAAGTCTTCTATTAATAACAAAATCTTTACCAGCACAAGCAGGCAGTAAATAAATGCAGTGGGAGGAGAGGTGAGATTAGATGCATTTTGCACTCAATTGACTGAAATTAACCTAAATCCGGCTAAACTCTTTTTAATCCCTCTCTCGACTGCTTTCTCTCCACCTTTGCTCCGTAGACCACCATGGTGTCACTAGAGGGCCTGACAAAGGTCGTTGACCCCTCCCAACTGACGGCGGACTTTGATGGCAGCCTAGACTACAACCATGAAGAGTGGATAGAGGTGAGTTTGACCCACAAACCTTGTTTCTCAAGTCTAAACTGAAAATCAAGAGAAATGCTTCACTCAATAAGCAGAGAACAAAGCATGTAACCAAAAACATGAACTGTATTAACCCTTAGGGCCTGCTGTAACACTTGTATCTCTCTGTGCACAGAATGCACTTTTCAAAATCAAGCTTTAAGAAATATTATACATTAATATTGTTTTCTACTTTCACTGAGTTAATTTTTCAACCAACAAATATCAAATATTCATTAATTTCCAGAATTTTAACCCTTTAAATGCCAGGATTTTTGTCATGGTGCTTCTAGGTTTTTGTATTAAAAAAACACAAAAAATTGATAATTTGTAATATACTGTATTAAAATAGATTGTTTTGAATATCACAGCCTGGGATATGCCAGTGATTAGCAGCAACATTAGTTTTTATACATTATTATTTTTTGTGTAGTGTCAAATACTCACACTCATACTGCTCTGCACACAAAATGTTCTTTTCAAAATCAGGATATAAAATATAAATATATAAAAATGGAAAGAAGCAGTTGCTTTTGTGTCTGTAGCTGTATGTATGTGTGTATTGCTCTCTCACTCTGGTGCCTTGTTTTTATCCAGGTGCGTGTGGCATTTGAGGAGTTCTCAGGCCACGCCACCCAGATGCTGGCTCGACTAGAGGAGATGCAAGAAACCGTGTCAAGGAAAGACTTTCCCCAAGACCTGGACGGAGCCCGGCGGATGATAGAAGAACATGCCACGCTGAAGAAGAAAGTTATAAAGGCCCCAATAGAGGAGCTGGACACTGAGGGACAGAGGTCAGTTGTCGTTGATTTGTTTTTGCCTGATTTATAACTGAACAGTAGGACAATGGCTGGAAACTTTCATACTTTGATTCCAAATGTTTTCCTTTCTGCTTAGCTGTTATCTGTCTGTTTTAATGATTTATTAGCCCTTTTTACACAGAGATGGCGCTATAGAGCTGCTACTAAGCCCCTTCTATATGCCTTTCTTTGCATTTTTACGCAGAGCCAAACAACATCTGCTCCAGTATGTAATTTTAGAAAGCATGCCCACATCATGGAATCAAAAGGGGTGTGGTGGTTTATAGAACAGCGTCAGCCTCTCTTGTGACATATACGCATCGACAGCAATTTATTAACAATAACAGTGGCATAACATGTCAATAACAATCATTTTACGTCCCTGTTATATGGCGGCTGATCTCGTCCTCTGCTTGGAGGCTAAGGAGCTCCCTGACAGAGCTCTGATTGGGAGCCCAAAAAAACAGGCCTGACCCCACATGTGCACACAGTTTCTGTCCAAGCCCAACCCAAAGCAGCAGTTTTAGGAGTGTTTCCTCGCACCACTTCTCCCTCTTCTCTTCCTCCTGTTAGTCTGTCATCATCATCTGGTTATAACATTCCAAGAAGTATGGTGATGGATGTTCAAAACATTAGCAGCTTTATTTCTAGCCGTCATTATTTCCAATCAAAGGCCACGTAGGCGTGTTATGCGAGCGATAAAGGAAAGGCGAGACCCTTTTACGTGGGATCGGCCATGTATGAGGGATTTCTGGGAAGTGATAGTCCACGATTTTACAGAGGAATTGTGGATTTAAAACTTCCAGATGATCTGCTCAACTTTGAAGAGTTATGCAATGCAATAACAATGACCTATAAAAGCGAAAAAAGTGTTTTCATTGCAGAGTTGTGAAATATGACTTTTTTGTGATAAATTTAAGTTTTTCCGAAACTGACATGTTAGGCATTGCGCAAATTGAGGGTTAATTTAAACCCAGCTTCTGTTTTCTCAATTTTCAGACATTTACAGCCACTGTTCTTCTTTGAATTAGCTGCAAACTGCGAGCAGCTGCTTTTTAAATCTCTTGCAGTTTGTCACACCCATAACACACTGTCATAATGTCACTGCCCATGGTCCCGTCTTACCAGCTGTCCTGTTTATACAGACACTGTTTCAGTGCTGTTATTACCGCCCATAGTGAATTAAAGGCGAGACAACTCTGACACAACCCCCATTCCATCATTATATCTATAACGAACTGTGAGGCGGCGTAATGGCACAATAGAACCGCCTTGCACAGGAAGAGTAAAAGAAACTATTGTCACTTCCCCTTCTCAACCAGCTTTTGACCCCACCTTCAAGGTACTCACTCAGAGCAACTAAAAAAAACACTTAATTTAAATCATGCTTGAATCTAGATATAACACCAGCATTTTCACAAAATTTAATCAGTGGATTCTATTCTGAATGTATATGGTTATCTATCTGTTATCTGTCTATTTGTGCTTGTAAAGTCAAATGTTTCTCATTTACACAAATGCAGAACTTTGTTCAGTAAAGCAATTGCAGCTAACCCTGAGCATGAGTAATGTAACCATGACATTAAAACGCACATTAAATCCGTCCCCAGGTTGCTCCAGAGAATCCAGAGCAGCGAGTCCTTCTCCAACCGTAACGGCAGCAGCAGTGGAGGCAGCGGCGGCAGCAGCAGCAGCAGCAGCGGGGGGTTGTGTAACGCCGACACCCAGGGCCTGGTGCCACGGATCACCCAGCTGCTGGACAAACTGCACTCTACCCGACAGCACCTCCACCAGGCCTGGCACGTCCGCAAGCTCCAGCTGGACCAGTGCTTCCAGCTGCGTCTGTTTGAGCAGGACGCAGAGAAGGTCGGTGTCATTCGGCGTGTGCTGTGATGTAGTGGTAATCTATAGCCATGGTGATCACTGTAGGGCAGGCAACTGCCAATATAAACAAAAACTTAATTACACCCACTGTGAGGTATTGATTTATGCTGCGTATGCCCGGCTCATGAACTGGTATGCTTTTTATTCTGGCCCTTAACCCTTTGAAACTTCCAACAATTTAGAATTATTCCTTTCAAAAATATTAGAAGAAGCAAATGAGCAATTTCAGAGGGAATGGCCCAAATATTATCAAAAAATACTACTACTACTACTGCTGCTGCTGCTGCTGCTACTACTTCTACTACTACTACTGCTACTTATAATAAAATTTATTTTCATAGCACCTTTCATACAAGAAATATAGCCCAATGTGCTTTACAACAAAGAAAATACATGCACCAAGTACTTCAAATTTAAAGACATAGAGGACATAAAGACATAATAAAACCTGCATGTAAAAATATGATAAGATCATAATAGAATACATAGAATGCATCTTCATACAGATAAAACCCTCTTGATAATACCAATAAAAGTAAGATTACGAATAGGATAAAAATAGAATGCATGGAATGCATAAAATTCGATGGAAAATGAAACCAATTGAGATCATATTGATAAAAATAAAGCTAAAAATAGAATGGATAAAATTAATAAAATTGAGGAAAATGCAACATTTAAAAGAGGTGCAGCAGTGTGTGAGTGTAAAGCAACACGCAAAGCAGTTAAGTCAGAGTTATGTGCTATAAATCAAATAAAAAAACAAAAAGTTAAAAGAAAATTACTAGAAAATTGAAAAAAAAGAGAACAAAAAAGAAAAAATAAAGAAAAAAACACAAACAAACAAAAATAATAATAATAATTCAATATATAATAATGATGATTATAAATATTGTTTTCTGGTTTTATTTTCCCAAGCTTATTTTTATTGCCTTTTTCTCGGCGTTGGAGTGCAGCGCAAGAAAAAATGATTTCTCTCCAGGTTTCCAGGTTTTAAACAGCAGCTTAAAACTTCATTTCACAAATAAAATGGGAGGTAAAAACTGAATGGCTTTGCACTCCGCCACGTCCTAGCCTGACAGACAGGAAGATGGAGGAGAGCTTGCGCAGGTACAAAGCCACCTACTCTGGCTGCCTCCCAGACAGCCCAGGTGATGACAGCTGCGGCACAAAATAGAAAGAGACGCGGAGAGAAACTCAGAGAGCCGTGTTTGAGTGAGTAGAATAAAATAGCAGGTTGCAGCAACAGAGAGAGCTGCAGTCTTGGATACACTGCAGTCGTAGGAGCTTGTTGCTAGGACACCATAGGCCACGAGTTTGTTCTCTGGGAGAGCCTGAGAGGATACTCTTAAAAGAGGCAGTCTGTTTCTCTGTATTCTGGCCTGGAAAGATGACAACTTTAAGCACACTGCAGCAGCACACACAAACACACTCAGGTCACACGGCTAAGTGCCAGCTGTTTGTTTTTAAACAGTGATCTGTGAAAGTTAATGGTGAACCCTGTACCTGGTGTGTGTATGTTTTTCATCCAGCTAACATTATTTTTCTGTGTCTGTTCCTCGTGCCTCAGATGTTCGACTGGATCATGCACAACAAGGGTTTGTTCCTGGCAGGATACACAGAGATTGGCAACAACCACCCCCACGCCATCGAGCTGCAAACCCAGCACAACCACTTCGCTATGAACTGCATGGTAAGACACGCGCGCACGCGCACTGATTCGCGGCAAGAGGTAATGCTTTTCCGCCCACTTGGACTATCAAGTCCGTGCCCCGCACTCTGTAATCATATAGTTACTGCACTTAGCGTCAGCCTCTAGAGCTCTGTTTGAGTGTTTGTTTGGAGCAGCCTGTGCTTGTGTGCACTCACGCTTTCTCTGCGCACTAGCAGCACCACAACCAGGTATTAAGTAATCCTATTCTTTATCCATAGTCAGTCTTACATAACCATTATGAAACTATTGAGAGGAGGAATCAATCCAGCCGCTAGAGTTTCTATCCTCGATGAGAAATGTTGGTGACGATTCGATAGCCCGCCCCTCAGACTCTGCTGCTTTTGCTTGCAGTTCTTTATTTACTCTTTTCTTGAGCCAGGCTCCTTGTCTCTCTGATTTTTCTTTAATTTCATTATCACCCACTGCAAAGTAGCTTTTCCTTCAAGAACAAGGGAAGAAGTTAGAAGTTGCAAATTTCCTTAAATTTAGCCAAAAAAGAAATGAAATTAAAAAAATATATGTAAATATATAGATAAAATACTTAGTGTAATACTACTACTACTACTACTACTACTACCAACTATGATAATATATATTATTATTATTATTATTATTATTATTATTATTATTTCATTATTATTATAAATGTAGTTTTCTGGACATTTTTCTTTATTTTTTAATTATTATTGACTTAAAATAATTTTCTGCTCATTTTCTTGTCACCTTTTCCTAATTTCTTGCAATTTGTAGGAGATCTCTTGCCAGGTTGCTCATTGCCTTTTGAAAGTCAAATCAATGTGTTCAGGTTTCAAAGATTTAAATGTATGTGAAAGGCATCTGAACACAGCACAAAAAAAAACTGAAGTTCCAGTTAACAAAGGGTTAATTTACCCACAATGCTTCCATTTAGATGTCTCTTTCTCTATCCTTGTCCCGCTGTGCAGAATGTGTATGTGAACATCAACCGCATCATGTCGGTGGGCAACCGGTTGCTGGAGTCAGGTCACTACGCCTCTCAGCAGATCAAGCAGATCTCAGGCCAGCTGGAGCAGGAGTGGAAGGCCTTCGCCGCTGCGCTGGATGAACGCAGCACGCTGTTGGAGATGTCAGCCAGCTTTCACCAGAAATGTGACCAGGTGAGTCATGCAGCACAGTGCAGGGCTGCAACTAAAGATGAATTTCATTTAAGATTCATCTGGTGAATATTGAGTCAGTTAATCAAATAATCATTTTATCTAGTTTCCTGTGCCCAATCTTTTGCTTGTTTTGTTTGAATGACTGTACTACACTGAAATATATTCAATTTGTTTTTATGAAAAACAAAAACATCACTTAATGTCTTCACATTTGAGAGGCTGGAACTAGCACATATTTGGACATTTTCCTTTCAAATGACCTAAATGATGAAGGAAATGGGTAGGGTTGGAAAGGTGGCTAAGACATGGCCAGTCACCCAATCGTGCTGCCTCTCGATCCGCCCCCCAAGCCTCCGCCCCCCGGCCCACCACCCCCCCCCCCCCCCCCCCATACACTCCCAGGGTGTTTTGGGGGGGGGGGACCTTGGACCTGAATCAATCAGCACCAATCAGCACCAATACTTCATACCCATATATATTGCTTTTCAACTGAAAAAAGTGGCTGGGGGCTTAGTTACTCTTAAATGAATATAGGTGAGTGACTGTCTCCTGCCAGGGTTGCTTCTCTGTGGTGCATGAAGCCAAAAAAACCCCATAAGTTTCCACAGTATAAAATTACCCACATTGTTAGGCACATATAGAAAACACACTAGAGATGTATCGTGGCAGAGCTTTGCAGAGTAAAGCTGATCGCCAAATGGCTAACTTCCGGTGTAGTGCCCCGCTAACTTGAATGAGGATAAAATTATTTAATTTTTCACACCTGCCAGGGTTGCTTCTCTGTGTCATTTTGCCATTTTCTATGTCATTTTGTCAGGGTTTGACTAAACTATTTGAATGGACGCACACAGACACGTGCACACGCTCTCTGGGTGGTGAAATATTCATTTGGCCTCATTAAATCTGTAAAGCCCAACATATGCATTAAATTAACATATATTTACATACACATATGCAGTATGTAAGTAAGGCATTTGTTATCTGTGGTTATTTCTGTCTGTGCTCATTAGTTGCACCACTATGGAATGATTCATAGCCTGAAAAAGCACACCAGCAGAATCCCAATGAGGGGACATGGGTGGTACGACTTTTCCGACCTGGAGCATGGCTGTCATCAGACCAGCCTTTAATATTTGGGAGCTGAAATAGAAACTGTTTTTTTCCCCCAAAGGTTTCACCCCAACCTTTTCTCCTCTGTGCACACTGAGATGCTCGTTTCAAACCTTTGTTCTACTCATGTATCTTATTCCAATTATCATGGGAGAGATGTTTGAAGACGATAATGAGATCACTTGAAGTTGTGATGTTTCTTTGAGGCCAGCATTGCTGAGTGTTTTTTGTTTTCCTCCCCTCCCACAGGGGTGTACAGAAAGTTGTAGAAAGTCACCACAGGCCAACGAGCAGCACACTCAGCCATGCATAATTCTCCTGCTCATAACCATACTCAAGGACATTTCTGCGTGTTTAAGCTCAGTAAGAGTTTAAAAAATGCTCCTCAGGTGACGTGTTCATTCTGGTAGATCTAACTTCCATGTGACTCCTGGCAGAAGCACAAGGATGTGTACACCACCGCTGTCTCTCTGTGAAAAGCTTCACATCTGAGTGTCAGTTTGTGTAAATGGAAGTGTGTGTTTTCTCCTCTGCAGTACATGGGTAACGTGGACTCGTGGTGTAAGGCGTGCGGCGAGGTGGATCTGCCCTCTGAGCTGCAAGACCTGGAAGACGCCATCCATCACCACCAGGGCCTGTATGAACACATCACTGCTGCCTACTCTGAGGTAACACTTCATCCTCATTTACAATGTGCAAAACAATGAAGAGTGGAAAATTGCATTTGACATCACAACAACACTTAAGCATGGCCTGTTATGTTTGCAGCAATATCCTTCAATATTTGCAGCAAGAGGCATGATTTAGTTCAATTCAGTGCGTTTGTTTTTTTTCCCAGATCATTGCATATAATCATGAAATTGCCATTTTTTGCTATTGATTACAGAAAGTTTTAACAGCAATACACACTTGGTAAGATTGAAACTGTTTTAAACCAGCATTATATCCTCACTTTACTCTTTTTGTTGTTGTTTTTTTCTTTTTTAAACAGGAAAATATATTTAAAAAATTAAAGAAAATAATTTAAAGTATAGAATATAGAATAAAATAGAATTTATTTTTTAAACATTAACAATGTAAAAAAAAATTGCAACTGAACATGCCAAAAAATAGCTTTTAATTCTGTTTCTCAATAATTCCACCTCATGGCTCTTTCAGTTATCATTTCCCAGTTTCTAAATGTCACATCAAAAGTATGTGCACTGTTATCCAGTTTGCTGGGAAATGTTTTTATTTCCAGGTGAAGTCAGTACAAGTCATGTTTATGATTGTGTATTTTCATTTTTATTCACTGCATTTGTGTACCCCCCCCCCCCCCCAAAAAAAACATAATGTATTTTCCAACTATTTGTCAGGTGAGTCAAGATGGCAAAGCCCTGCTTGACAAGCTGCAGCGACCTTTGACCCCAGGCAGTGCCGATTCACTAACGGCCTCAGCAAACTACTCCAAGGCAGTGCACCACGTCCTGGACATCATCCACGAGGTGCTGCATCATCAGAGACAGCTGGAAAACATCTGGCAACACCGCAAAGTGCGGCTGCACCAACGTCTGCAGCTCTGTGTCTTTCAACAGGACGTCCAACAGGTACAAACACATATTTCTACACACTGTATGTGTTTTTGTTTATATGCATGCACATTTGTTCAGACTCATTGTTATTCCAGGACCAAAGTTAATTGGCAGTTTTTTCAGTGTAGCATGGAGAGGGTTAGTAATTTGAAAATAGCAGGGTAGCAGACTGGTTAGAGGAATTCCTCTCTTAATAGAGGGTTTGATCCCCGCAGCAGCCATGTTTCCTTTCAGAATGTCCTTGAGCAAGTTGCGTCTTCACTCATCATGCGTTTGAGTGGAAGGAACGTTGGCTAAAAGCCGGTAATGGAAGTGTTGTCTGCAGAATAAAGGCTCGAGAATGAGCAAAACAAGCACACTATAATCAAAGGGTCCGATATCATAATACAGCAGCATTCTGTCCAAAAATCATGGGCATTCCTTGGTGTGTTGACATGGCAACTGTTACTATGGCAACTGAATTGGGTCATATGTCCATGCAGATGCTGTTCATGCGTTTTAGGCGTGAAGGACAGAGGAGTGTGAGAGAGGCAGGCTCAGTGAGACGCCTCATAAAATACTCCTCATTATGTCTGTCAGTCTTCTGTTCTTAAACACTCTCCTGATTGTCATCACCACTCATGGCTCATCCACCACCTCATACCGCCCTCTTGTGGTCGCCTATTTCCCATTGCTTGTCTCACTGTGTGGACATGTGGTGTCTGTGCACAGGTGCTGGACTGGATAGAAAACCACGGAGAGGCCTTCCTCAGCAAACACACAGGCGTGGGAAAGTCCCTGCACCGAGCCCGGGCTCTGCAGAAACGGCACGAAGACTTTGAGGAAGTAGCACAGGTGAGTCAGTTCTCCTTCTGTAACTCTCACTCTCCACATGCTTGAAACCAAGAAAATCACTACGTTGGCAGATGGATTCCCTGGTGCTCAAATAGCATATAGTTAGCAGCGAGTGTCAGACATAATTAATATTTTTTATCACAGCTACAAGAAAGCAACAGTTAAATCTGCAATGATACTGTGTTTTTTCCACTTTAGGGATTAATGTACAGTTTTTTTACGTTACCAACATGCGTTTACCTATACTTTGCTTTTTTGCAACAAACCAAAAATAGGCATGTAAATGAAAACTCCAGCTCACTATCTGCTGGATAACATAACCAAAAACTCTGTTCTGCTGTCTGTTTCAATCAGTGGGCGGGTTCACATTAACCCTCAAATTGCACAAAATGAAATTGCAATTATAAAATACACTTTATGGAAACAAGTCAATTTAAAAAACTCCCCTTAGTCGCAAAAAAGTTTTTTCAAAGACATATTTCACAAAACTGCAATGGAAACATTTTTTGGCTTTTCTAGCTCACATGATGCTGCAATAGAAATACAGCTGCTAATGTTTTGAGCATCAATCACCATGTTTCTTGGGATGTTAACACCAGAGGTGATGGTCACAGAGCATCACTCAGTGGAAATGCAGTCATCTCGCAATTGCGTTTTATTGACATTTCTAAAATGTCGCTTAAGTTTGGCACAAATCTGCAATGGAAACCCGCCTTGTACCTTCTCCTCTACATGTACTGACTCCCCCTCCCCTTCAGCTCCCTGACTAGGGCAATCAGTAGATTTTTTTTCAGATCCCATGATGGTTACTGCAACTACTGGGAGGAAATGCATCTCTCCTCAATGACTAAAGCTCTCATCACATCACAACGACATCATTAGTGGGGCGACTATGGTGAAGGAGTTAGAGCAGGTCATCCACTAATACTAATAGGATGATCCCTGGCTCCTCCACTCCGCAGGTCGCAGTGTCCTTCCAGAAAATGCTAAACATCAAATTACTCCCATTTGTTGTTGTTGTTGTTTTTTTTTTTAAGATTATTTTTTTGGCATTTTTGCCTTTATTACACAGGACAGAAGATCAATAGCGTGAAAGGGGGAGAGAGAGGGAATGATATGTAGCAAAGGGCCGGAAGCTGGAATTGAACCCACGGCTGCTGCGGCAAGGACATTGCCTTCATTTATGGGGCGCCTTTTATATCCACTGAGCCACCCGACGCCCCTCCTGATTGTTGTTTTATCAGTGTTTCATCAGTGTTTCAGTGTGTATAAACTGAGTTGCAGGTGGCACCTAAGACGGTAGCCTCGACCACTTGTGTTTGAATGTGTGTGTGAATGGGTAAATTTGACACGTGGTTCGAAAGCGCCTTAGGTGGTCGGAAGGTTAAAATCGTTCTATCAGGGTTTCCCACACATTCATTTATTTGTGGCGTGCAGCCACCAGTAACTCCTCCACTGCCACAAAAACATTTTCTAGCTCTGTTGAAATACATATTATTTATTGCACCACGCTGTCATATGGAGCACACTGCGATAATATATATTGTGAAATACTTCTATTTATTAGCTTTTTTCAGCAGCAAATTTTGTCCCCAAAAGAAAACAAATTTGTTTCATCCAATAAGATAAAGTTTCAGTGTGTTCATCTCACTTCAATCATTTTCAGTACAGCAACATGTATCTAGTGGACTGAAAAAGCTTTTGGTTTTATTCTAGCAGGCTAATAAAAGTTTGCTGTAAAACTTGAAATTAAGGCCTCGTCCAAATTAGATGCCATGGCCCTTTCACCAGCCCTATGTGGCAACACATTTTGACAGATAAAGGCCTGTCTCAATAAGAGGCCTGGTTACCATGCAGGTCATTTTCTTTGGATGTATAAAGCCATTTTTATGGCTACCTGCTGGAGTAAACGTTAGTTAGCTGCTTAGATCACGCACACAATATGTGTTAATTTTACCGACACCATGAGCACCAAAGAAGACAGTAATACTGGGGATGTAAACAAGGGAGACACAAACAAAAGAAATTAGTGGATTTTTTTTTAAAATGCCTGGGAAAATGTCCATTTATAATAAATATACTTTAAATTATTTCACAGAATTATTATAATTTTTAAGCTTTTTTTTTTCAGGTCATTTCTGTCTTTTTTTTTTAATTTTCATTTTTTTGGCAAATCTTCAGGTAATTTTTGTACTTTCACAGATTTCTTGCTAACTTATTTTGTTTCTTCTTTTTTCTTCTTTTGTTGCTTATTACCTTCTTCCCATGTTTTTGTAAAACAAAACAAAACCAAACAGCTATTTTGCCCAGGTTTCAAAAGGTTTAACAAATCATTTGATTCTATTTCCCATTTTTGTTGAGCAACACCTTTTTGTGAAAGGAATTAAAATCCTGTCCCAAATATCAGCCTGTTGAGTTCAATGATTTAAGCAAATAATAGCCCGGTGATATGTTTTTGTACGATCAATGATTCTTTTTTAAGCGATACTTGGCGTCTGTGTATTGATACAATATTGCTACGCAACCATTTGACGATACTATTCTTTATTGATTTTTTTAACCCTACACCTGGTATTTAACTGCTAGATACCCCCACATAAGGTTGCACTTGTACTTTACTTTGTAATAATTTTCTGCTACTTATACTTCATCTCCACTACAATTTAATTTTACTTTCACTTTAAGTTGAAAAAAAAATATGTGCATACTTTTACCTTAGTGACATTTCTAGTGCAGTCCTTGTATTTTGTGCTGCAGTATTGCTGCTTTTACACAGTAAAGGATCTTCTTCCATCACGTCTAATAACTGACGAAAATATGTAGAATACTACCCTAGAGTATCAGATCTGATCAGCTTTAACCAGAAAATATTAATACCAAGTGTAATGTAGCCATTTGTTTCTGCAACCATCTTTCTCTTCCTCTTTCTGTCACCTTCACCCACTCTCCATCTCCATTTCCTCTCACCAGTTATCTCTGCGCAGCTCTACTATCAGCGACTCTATCAGTGTACACGTCTCCTACATATCCTGTTTTCCATTTTCTACCCGTCTCTCCTCTCTCTGCTTATGTTTAGAATATGCTTTACTTGCATTACATGGTCTTCCTGGTGTAATCCATCTCTCTCTCTCTCTCCTTCCCCGGCTGCGGCATAGAATACGTACACCAATGCAGACAAGCTGCTGGAGGCGGCTGAGCAGCTGGCCCAGACGGGAGAGTGCGACCCTGAGGAGATCTACCAGGCCGCCCACCAGCTCGAAGACAGGATCCAAGACTTTGTTCGCCGCGTGGAGCAGCGCAAAGTCCTGCTGGACATGTCTGTCGCCTTCCACACACACGTCAAAGAGGTAGGCAGGGAGGGTGACGTAACGCTGAAGTGGATGGTGGGCTGTGTTTGTGTGGATGAGAGCTTTCACACTGCTCTCTGAGAACAATTACCAGATATAATGGCTTTTGTACCGTTAGTCACATAGATGAATATTTCTCAGTCCCCACCACAGCTGAGGATATATGAGAATTTTGGCATGTTCATCAAATGATGTTTTTAATTTTGATAGAGATCTTACACAAGTGACAAGTCTAAATATTTCATATTGCAAATATCAGGAAAAAATGGGATATTATAATAAAATAAACATCATACCAATGGATGTTCTCCTGCAGCTGTGGACATGGCTGGAGGACCTCCAGAAAGAGCTGCTGGATGACGTCTATGCCGAGTCGGTGGAGGCCGTGCAGGATCTGATCAAACGCTTCGGCCAGCAGCAGCAGACCACGCTGCAGGTCACCGTCAACGTCATCAAGGAGGGAGAGGATCTCATCCAGCAGCTCAGGTACACTGTAATGGTCCTGAATAAACATGACACTAGTGCCAAGCATTAAGGACAATGAGACAATTCTAAAAGTAAACGGGGACCTAAATCAAAACCTTGACACTGAAACAAAACAAATAAAGGGTAGTCTGACAGTGAACTGAAACCAGCGTCAGTATCAGTTCTCATGTGATGCAAAACTTGCATCAGTTGAACCAGGAAAGTCTGTATTTCCCCTACCATTATATTGTTTGTGTGTGTGTGTGGGGGGGGGGGGGTCGAGCCAACCAGTAAACTAGTACTATTAATTATTACTACTGAGTTTTGACAGACATCTTTTTGTAAAAAAGATATATGACTTCTGTTGAACAGTCAGAGGTCTCTGTTGTCATATTTTCCGCTTCGTACTGGGAAGCACATGTTCAGTGGGAGACAGGTGTGGACTGCAGGCACGCCAGTCTAGTAGCTGCACTCTTACTATGAAACCAAGCTGTCTCATTGTCTTACTGAAATACGCAGTGACGTCCCTGATAAAGATGTTGTCTGGATGGCAGCATATGTTTCTCCAAAACCTGTGTGTACCTTTCAGCATATATGGTGCCTTCACAGATGGGCACAGTTTATCATTTTGAACATTCAATTCAATTCAATTCAGTTTTATTTATTTATAAAGCCCATTATCACAAATCACAATGAGCTTCAGAGGACTTTACAGCATACAACATCCCTCTGTGCTTCGACCCTCACAGTGGTTAAGAAGGAACTTCTACCAAAAGCCCTTTAACAGGGAAACTTTAGAAAGGGCAACTGAGAAGGTATCCCTCTTTCAGGACGGAGAGACATGCAATAGTCTGTCAAATGTCATATGTACAGAACAGATTAACAAAGAAATATCTTGACTTAGAACTGTATTTGTTAAAAAAAGCAAATAATTGTGTTCTATTTTTATTTGTTTTACACAGCATCCAACGTTTTGTAATTTGGGTTGTAATATGGGGAGCACTGCTTTAAAGCATTGATAGTTAGGAGAGAAGCAGCAGTGTAAGAGAAGAAGATAATGGTGCACATGCTGCGCCTAGCACATGATGCAGTAACCCTCTGGGCCAATTAGTGACAATAAAAACGCACAGAAAAAGAATGCATAAACATTTTTAGGTCTATTTACATAACGGCCTTCTCTGGGTCTTTTTGGCAGGGTCATTTAGTCAGGGGCAGATCTGGAACAGTAATGTATGTGAATATGTAAATACATGCAGGTAACAGTCAGACATTTGGAAGAGACAGTAGTGAGATGCATGAAAACACCAAAAAAAGAAAGCAGAGAGGGTGGAAGGTGTTGGAGAGGTGGATGCAGTCTCCAAGAGGATGTTCCAGTCCCTCTTCATCCACCCCCTTTTCTCTCTCTCTCTCTCGCTCTCTCTCTCGCTCGCTCTCTCTCTCTCGCTCTCGCTCGCTCTCTCTCTCGCTCGCTCTCTCTCTCTCTCTCTCTCGCTCTATTAGCTCATCAGTGATTTCTTACATAAGTCTGCTTTTAGAAGCGCGTGCCTAATTGTGTGGCACTCTAAGGCAACTGTAACTCTACACACCTTTAGCCCGACACTGTGCAGTGTGTGTGCACATGTGCATTCATGAATGTGCACTCGAGTGTGGGAGTGTATTTGTCACGCTGAATAATCAACCTGAAGCCAATCAGAATCCATCTGACCTCTGCTGTCTTTGCTGACTCACATGTGTCTTCTGGTTAACACACTGCTGTCTGCGTCGGTGCATCATGTGCGTGTGCATCTGTCGGATTGATGAATCAGAAACTGTTTGACCTGTTTCTTTCCCAAGACGAGGAAAAAAGCATCATAATCTAATATCAGGATAGATTGTTGCAACATGAAATCCATTCAGTAAAAGTAAAATGTACTTACAAGAGGATTCATCTAGACACAAAGGACAATACTTATATATAAGTAATAGAAAGACAGGCATTTGAGGTAAATTCAATTATTACATTATAATAGTATGAATTTAGTTTGGAAAGGATCTGATGTTTATATTTCGCAACTGTTGCAAATCCTGTAGTTTTTGGCAGAAAAATTAAGGTTGAAATAAATATAAAAAATATTTATTTTTTATAATTCATACACTAAAAGAATAAAACGACTTTCAAATGCTTAAGTGTGACAACCTCTCATGTCTAAAGACAATGCAAGTTTTTAGTCTCACAATTCCATTTCCCATCCTGCTCCTGATGAAAAATATTACACCAAACTCCCTTTAAGAAATATAACATATTAACATTGGCAAAAACACAAAATTCTAGAAACACAAATTAAAAGCCTTTCCATGTAGATAGTATTATTGTCAAATCTGCATTAATATAATCCATATAGATAAACTGTTATTCATACAAACTTTACATTTTGTCACCTTGACTCGTTACTGGTTATCTGCAGTATTTTAGTGGGGAATGAGAGCAATGTAGAGATGAGAGGTTTCAAAAATGAAGATTCCTCACTAAAATAAGTGCTGGTTGATAGAAAACTGCCAGTAACACAAAACATGTTTGACTTTGGCAGAACGTCAAAGATGAGAAAAGGACTGACTTCAGACAGCTCGAACTGAGTTTTATGATCACCTAACACCAAACGATTAAGATCCCATGCGCATGCAGCCACTGAGATTAAATTCTCAGAATTTTATTCTGACATTGAATATTTGTCAGCAACAATGAAATGACATAAAAAATGATTTAAGTGTAAGGCTACCATTAGTCTTTAATCAATTTTACTGACTTTTACACTCAGTTCACTTTTAGCTTTGTCTGTACTAATATTTTTGGATTAAGAAAAGTCTGTGTAATACCTTGGATGAATATGTAAAAGAAAAAAAAAGGAAAAAACAAAGACAATTTTACAAAAGAAGAGATCAATCATAAATAGGGTCCCATGGTAAGTGAAAATCGCGAAAAGTCATGGAATTTCACAATCACATTTTCCAGGCCTGGAAAAGTCATGGAATTAGTAAAAATGTCGAAATGTTAGGAAAAGTCCTGGAATTATGTTGTATGTGATGCAGTTGTTTCAGTAACAATGCATAGTTAACCTTCCATGAAATGCAACTTTAAAGCCAATTTAATTTCTGTAGCTGATGGCGAATGTAGCTTTAAAATGTGTAAATGTATTGTTTTTGCATGTTTCTTCATTTTCTCCCTTTGTTTTATCTCTCCTGTCGTGCTTTCCAGCTAGCTGAAATTACGTTTGAATATAATTTAAATCTGATATGTTTAAAAAAAGGTTGAGCTGGTATGGCAAGAAAAAAAAATATTATGGGTCCTTGAAAATTCATGGAAATGTTTTTTATATCCATGAAAATATGTGGGAACCCCTAAAAGGGGGTCAACAAAAAAAGTCTTGAAAATTCACTTTTTAAGATGAAATTGTGCTCACTTTCTTCAGGCAGAACTCTCCATGTTTGAAATGAAATGAACATTAACTGCCCTTCTGAATCTCCTGCTCTCTGTAGAGGAGCTGAGTAAGCCCCTGCAGGCTGCGCTCTGCAGCAGCTTTTAGAGCAGTGAAGTTTGCTTGGCGCCGAGCCCAACTGTGTCTTTATGGATGTTTTTATAAGTTTACAGCGCTGCCTCTCCATGCTTATTGCTTAATTGTGCATTTCTGTTCTAGGGACTCGGCCATCTCCAGCAACAAGACACCCCACAACAGCTCCATCAACCACATCGAGAGCGTCCTGCAGCAGCTGGACGAGGCCCAGGCCCAGATGGAGGAGCTCTTCCAGGAGAGGAAGATCAAACTGGAGCTCTTCCTGCAGCTCCGCATCTTCGAGAGGGACGCCATTGATGTGAGTCTGCTCGGCAGGAAGGGTCAGGGGTCATTTTTAAAAAAGCAGATCCAGAGTTCTTTCACAAATAAGAACATATTTGAGATAAATGTGTCCTCTGAAAGTGGAATTTTGTTGTGTCCTCTCAGATCATCTCTGACCTGGAGTCCTGGAATGAGGAGCTGACGGGTCAGATGAATGATTTTGACACGGAGGACCTGACACTGGCTGAGCAGAGGCTGCAGCACCATGCCGACAAGGCCCTGACCATGAACAACCTCACCTTCGACGTCATCCACCAGGGACAGGAGCTGCTGCAGTACGTCAACGAGGTCCAGGCCTCTGGTGAGTACACCAGTCAGACTCTACAGTAACGTGCCATCCAAGGGGATATAACAGAAAATTATGGTCTGTTAATAGTATGTCAGGGTTCCCACATTCTTGGAAAACCTGTGAAAAACACATTTTCCAGGCCTGGAAAAGTCATGGAACTTGTAAAAATCCATGAAAAAATCATAGAAATGTGTTTGTATTTCATAAATTAAATCACAATAATGTAATTTAATGGCGAACTTTTCTGTAGCTGAAGATGTCACTTAGCCCTTATTTTGTTTATTTGTTCATCACCTCTGTTTGTGGCAATTTTTTTCTTATATATTTTTTACATACATATATATATATATATGTATATACATACATATATATTATACATACATACATACAGTATTTTGGGACCTTGAAAAGTCATGGAAAAGTTTTGAAATGTTGTCTATGAAAATGTGTGGGAACCCTGGTATTTACAATAACCTTCCTTGTGTTGATTTCCTTTATAATACATTTTGCTTTGTCACCTTTGATTAGCTGTCCTTCAGTTGGAAAGAAGCAGATTTTGTGAGTGTCTGTTATCGTTTTTAACATTTTTTTTAATAGTTTCCAGACATTTAAAAGTCTTCAGAATCTGTTCTCCTTGGATGCTGCTATTTTAAGCGATTAAATCTCAAATGCTTTGAGGCAGAAGTGAAGACATGTTTGACTGCCACCTGCTCGCCACATCAGACATCCAAGGGTTAAAGTCAGATGCAGCTCATGTTCACTGTAGCTGCTGCACACATTTCTTCCTGGCTTCATGAGTTTCATATTGATACTGTGTAGGTGTTGCGGGTCGGATGCGGTCAGCGTTTGTGATGAGAGGCACCCACTCACTAACCATAATAACTCACCTGTGATCTCACATGCTAATAGGTGCTCTCTAACTCAGCACAAAGAATGGTTACATCATGTCACGTGGACTGAAACATGCTGATAATATTATCATAAAGCAGTTGTTAGAATGGAGGTTTATAAGACTTAACTCAAAGGGTAGTAATAATCAAGACTGTTAGATTAAAATATTTAAAGTTTATGATAAGTTTTAGCAGCAGGCATAACTTAGAACTGTGTCCATCTAGAACTAATACAACTGTGCATCCTTCATTCAGGCGTGGAGCTGCTGTGTGACCGCGACGTCGACATGGCAACACGGGTTCAGGACCTGCTGGAGTTTCTCCACGAGAAGCAGCAAGAGCTGGACCTTGCGGCCGAGCAGCACCGCAGGCACCTGGAGCAGTGCGTCCAGCTAAGACACCTGCAGGCTGAAGTCAAACAGGTGGGACGCACACTCACACACTTGCCACAGAGCGCCACCTGCAGGCAGAGAGTGTACACCTACAGAATACCAGGATTTGCAAGGTCTTTAAAAAATTTGAAAAAAAAACTCGTTAGCCCCTCCAACATATTGCAGTTGCAACATATATGCAGATTCTATGAATCAGAGTGAATTCTGCATGACCTTGCATTTTTTTTCCAATCACTGCAACTTTATTGCAAATTTGAACAATCATTGTAGTTTCCTTTTAGTCTCACCAATCACAGCAGCTCCTCATGCAGTGTCACCAAACTTACTGCCTTGTTTCTGGTTGTGAAGATGCAGACATGAGCAGATGGTTCAAAGTTACCAACAAAAATTACTGCTAAAGACTGTGCAGTCTAATTCCCTGATGTTCTGCAAGAAAGCGATCTGAAATGATTTTTTTGAGCATTGTGGTGGAACACAAATGAAAGTCAGCATTTACACACTGTTCTAAAATACACCTGGAGGTCTCCATGACAGAGGCTGTTGCATCCACATCTTTTGCACATGCTGAAAGAATCGATGTGAGTTAGATTAAATATGCAGGTTGGTGGTCAGGGTAGTGTAGTACAAATTGCAAACTCAGAGCTGTGCAATTTTATCCTCACTGGAACAAGTTGCCTTTGATTTTGTAATGAATTACACACATACAAATTGCAATTACTTTTGCAATTTTTCACTTGCACCCACAGTGTCATTTCAAAAAATGCCTAAAATCTTTGCATCAAGATAATCTGCCCTGAAAGTAAAAAAGTGTATGAAAAAAAAGAACCCAGAAAAATCTGAATATATATATATATATATATATATATATATATATATATATATATATATATATATATATATATATATATATATAAAAAAAAGACATCCAAAACCCCCTCCAAATTAAAAAAAGATTGGAAAATGACCTAAATATTTATCAAAATAGTGAAAATAAATTTCCAGTCAATCCGCTAATTGATTAAACAACTAATCTTTTCAGCTGTACTTATAAACTGTTGGACAGTTGAATTTATAACAACAAAAATCTTAATTTATAAAGTAACTATTAACTAAATCTATCAGATAAATGTAAATTTATTTTTTCCCTCTATAAAAGCAAGTGAAGTAAAAGTATAAAAAGGCATGAAAAGAAAATACTCAGTTCAAGTACCTCAAATCTGTACTTAAGTACAGTGTGTGAGTAAATGTACTTAGCTACTTTACACTGTCTGTGAAATCAGGCATTTTAGGCCCAAACAATCCCAAAAACAGCCTGTGAAATCCTGGAGGTAGTGAGTAGTGTTGGATTGGTGGTGTTAGATGACATTTTTTCTCTGTTTTTTTTTTTTTTTTTTTTTTTACAGGTTCTTGGTTGGATTCGTAACGGCGAATCGATGCTGAACGCCGGTCTAATAACAGCCAGCTCCCTACAGGAAGCTGAACAACTGCAGAGGGAACACGAACAGTTTCAACACGCCATCGAGGTGAGACAGTGTGTTTATCCCATCAGTTTCTCCCTCCGTTATGTTTTCTATCTGAAGTCCAGAGGTAGATTTTAAATAGTTGCTCATAAGTTTGGTCTATCTGACCCCATCCTCTCTGCAGAAAACCCACCAGAGTGCTCTGCAGGTCCAGCAGAAGGCAGAGGCTCTGCTCCAGGCCAACCACTACGACATGGACCTGATCCGAGACTGTGCAGAGAGCGTGGCCTCCCACTGGCAGCAGCTCATGCTCAAAATGGAGGACAGACTGAAGCTGGTCAATGCCTCAGTGGCCTTCTACAAGACCTCTGAGCAGGTGGGACATCCCTCTGAGTAGGACTGGGCAAAATGGCTTTAAAATATTATTGCAATATTTTAAGGCTGTATCGCGATACATGATATATATATATATCACCATATTTTTAAATGTCCTTTAAACTAATGTTAACTACTAAAATTAAAACAAACGAAAGAACCGCTGCTACAATAACGTTAAATAAACTAGCTACTGTCATATAATTAAGTTGAATACGCTGCTGTTATAGTAACATTTAATAAGATAGGATTGTGAGGAAGTTAGTTTTTAATTAAATTTTAGAAAGAATTGTTGTAATTAACCAAGGTGGAACCCATGGTGCTTTTATTTTGACCTGTCTCGTCTCAGGCAGGAACAGTTGGATGTTAGCAGACAGTTAAACAGTCACTGCGGCGCCTTAAACTGTGAGGATTTATTCACTGTGAGCAGTAATAAAGTATTATTAATATACGTAAGTCTCACTGGTGCTTCATGGTCACAAAATGTGAATAAATTCTCACAATCGGAGCTCTGCAGATACAAACACACGCCTCACCTGCTCACACTACCACCACTACCACTCATTAAGTTATTGCGTCCGTGGCAGAGATCCGCAGAGGAGAGTGAGAGAAGCAAAAAACTGGTGGCTTATAAAAAGGATGTGACAATTCATACTCGATGTTTGCAATATAGTCATTTTATATCGCCCGTGGAACAAGCCGCGATACATCAAGTGTATTCCATATATCGCCCACCCCTACCTCGGATGGTTCGGCTTCAGTTCAGCCCTTTCTCTGTTGGGAAAAAAAACACAAAATGAAACACAAAATGAAATACTAAGTGTGTTTGTCCGTACAGGTATGCAGTGTGTTGGAGAGCCTGGAGCAGGAGTATAAGAGAGAGGAGGACTGGTGCGGAGGAGCCGATAAACTGGGACCCAACTGTGAAACGGACCACGTCAGCCCCATGATCAGTAAACACCTGGAGCAGAAGGAGGCCTTCCTCAAGGTAACATTTCACAAACGAAACAGCGCCTTAACATAGCATCAACCAAAGAATGTGATACCAAAGAATGCAATTAATCAGCTGCAACTAATTCAGAATTCTGCAGCATGAGTTCTCATTCAGACCAGAAGAAGAGCACACGTTATGCCTGTTTTAGAAACTTTACACTAGTTGCCTGTTAAAAGTCTTTTCTTAGTTTATGAGGCACTGCATGGCCTTGCTCCAGACTACATCTCAGAGATGCTTCTGGTTTATGAACCAGGGGGGACCCTGAGATCCTCCAATCCTTCTCTTTTAGCTGTTCCACAGAGTCAAACTACAACATTTGGTGATTCTGCTTTTAGCCATTACACTCCAAAACGCAAGAAAAGCCTGCTGGAGGATCTGAGAGGATATTTAAATATTGATGCTTTTAAACTAAAAGCTGATCTTTTTAGTCTAGCTTTTATGTCTTACTGTCACAATTTTATGGTTCATACTTATTCTATTGTTTAAGATCCATTTTTGCTTATTTCCCATGTTCTTCAATCAAACTGTAAAGCATTTTGAATTGCATTAGATTTGTTTGAAAGGTGCTATATAAATAACATTTGATCGATAAAAGTTCCATCTGTGTGTGTGTGTGTGTTTTCTGTTTGTCTGTGTGTGTGTGCATGTGTGTATGTTAATATCTCTATCAGGCGTGCACTCTGGCCAGAAGAAATGCAGACGTCTTCCTCAAGTACATGCACAGGAACAGCGTCAACATGCCAGGCATGCTGAGCCACGTCAAAGCACCAGAACAGCAGGTCAAAAGTGAGTATCAGAAAATGACTCGTCAAAGGTTGCTGATGGAGATGTTTGCTTTCTAAATGCGAAAAGTGATGAGAAATGGTACTTAACCATTTCTATTAATTATTAGCCTAAATGGTTGACATAGCTTGCTTCAAGTGTCCTAATTAGTACATGGTCAAGATACGAGGCAAAAAATAATAGATATACAGTTTGAATTGCTAAACATAATGCATAAATGGTTGAAATAGATGACTAAAGGTAGTGTTGCAGAAATGAGTCCTAAACCCTGGAAATGAGTTGGCATATTAGCAGTCAGTGAGTTTTTGGTTAGATTCTTGGAATAAGGTCTGTGGTTAACATGAGCTAAAAAGACTCAAACGTTTTGCTCTGTGACATAAAATACATCAGTGAATACTCCTCTGTGAACTTTGGAGCTTTTATTTACCTTTAAAATGTTGGTTTCCAACAAGTGGCTAAAAGAGACAACAGAGCGTTATTACGCTGAATGCAGCTTTACAGCTTTGTTGCGGCGGCGATATTGAGTCATGTCGCCGTGGTGTCGTTTGTTTATAGCCCAACACCTTTATTCACCATATAGTGCATACATGTGACCAAATACAGAGTCGACAGAGCGATGATATGTGATTTAATATTGGATAAGTAAGAAAGCAACAACAATAATGAACATAAAGATACTTAAAAATAAAGGAAGACGAAACAAGAGGAAAAACAAACAAAATACAGTGAAAACAAACAGAGCATTGGTTGCTTGGTTTTAGTTACATTTGGTGTAAGAGTTTTGCAGGATGGGTGTGGTTTGGCATTGATTCTTTCTGTTCATGCCTTTCCTCTTTTTTAAACCCCTTTTCTGCCTTGCTTTGCTGCTTTCCTCCTCTCCTTAGTTGTGTCGACATTTATATCTCTATTGTGGCATCAGCGGCAACATGATAGTTGCTGAGAATTGTCGAGTATATTCTATCAAATTGTTAGTTTTTGCAGAGGGTTAGGGTTTTTCCAATGATATCTGTTGTGTGAGTAGATCTAACCATTGTGAGATATTGACCTTTCTCCTGTTTTTCCAGTTTAGTAGTATTGTTTGAGGCTGCAAAACTTTACCTCTGTAATGCCAATATATGAAAGCAATGTACAACAAATGATCAGTATAAGTTATTCAATTACAGTCTCCTCCACATGTCCAAAGGCAGAAGAACTATTTAACAAATCTGTGTTCTTTTTATGTTTACAGTAGTCGGTAGTGATGCAATCTCTCGAGTTAACGTGGAAGTGTTCAGATGCAGAATGCCTGAATCTTGAGTGTTTTCTGTTTTCCTTTACAGACATCCTCAATGAGCTGCTGCAGAGAGAGAATCGTGTTCTTCACTTCTGGACCATGAGGAAACGACGGCTGGACCAGTGTCAGCAGTATGTGGTGTTTGAACGCAGCGCCAAACAGGTACATAAAGCATGCGTGCGCGCACACACACACACACACACACACACACACACACACATACACACACACACACATAGAGTTTAGAGTTATTTGACTGACAATTATGAAGCTGATGTAATATACAGATTTTTTATGGTGATGACAGGGTCACCATTTTTTTTTCTCTAATAAGCTTTAAAAAATGCAACTATTTAAAATTGTAAGATTTAAAAAAAAGTCTTACTTAAAAAAAGTTGCTTAAAAAAATAATCATACTTTTACCTTTTTACACCGCCTCCTCCCCCTCATAAATGACCAACAGTTCTATTAGTTCTTCTCTAAGTGATATTTAAATACTCAGTTCTAATTCTGTTTTGAATTAATTATTTTTTCTATAATAAGCATTATATTGAAAAAAGCTCTTATATAGCAATGAAATAGAACCAATAAGCAGTGTCAATGGTCTTTAAAATTTGAGTCCTGGAAAAGTTCTGGAAATGTATCGGTAAAAATGTGTATGAACCCTGAATGTAGCTACACACTCACACACATACTCCGCTCTCTGTTGTGATGTGATCTGACAGAGTCTGTTTCCTGTGTGTTTGTGTGTTTTCAGGCTTTGGAGTGGATTCATGACACAGGAGAGTTCTATCTGTCCACACACACCTCCACCGGCTCCAGTATCCACCACACACAGGAGCTGCTGAAGGAGCATGAGGACTTCCACATCACAGCCAAGGTTGGCCACACTTACACAAACACACACAAACACATACATAAACAAGCATGTCACTGTGTGTGTGTGTGTTCATGAAATGCTCTCTTCCCCCCTCTCCTCCAGCAAACTAAGGAGCGTGTGAAGCTGCTGATCCAGCTGGCTGATGGCTTCTGCGAGAAAGGCCACAGTCATGCTGGGGAGATCAAAAAATGGGTGACGGCTGTGGACAAACGCTACCGAGACTTCTCGCTGCGCATGGACAAATACCGCTGCAGCCTGGAGAAAGCCCTGGGCATCTCTTCAGACTCCAACAAGGCAGTAAGTGGTCAGGTGTTTTGGTAGATTACAGCTGTGGGGAGAAGTTTGCCTTCAGGGTTAGGTTTAAGGAAAAAATAGGGTCTGACTTAAAATGAAAACATTTCTGCCCTCCAAGCAAACTCTGTGTGAAGATTACAGGTGTAGGAAACCAGGTAATTCACAATCTGCCTGTCTCTTAAAGGGAGGGTTTAGATTTGTTTTAGAGGGGTTGTATGGGGTACTTATAGAAAGACAGTGTATTACATATAGTTAGTATCAGTCTACACACCCACAGCTTGGAGAAGCAGGCTGAAGTATGACATGGAAGTTAAGCAATGTACTGCTGTGGATCGGGGCCGGCAACACAATATATGTTAGCCACCTAAGAAATTAATATTAGTTTAAGTGTGCGGTATATTTAGAATATTTTCACTTCTATAACTTTCTCAAAGACATTGATTTCCAACAGAGAAAAAGGAGCCGTTACATGGCTTTCTTCAAAGCCAGACTCCATTGAGATAAACAGTGATTTAACATTGCTGAACACAGGAGCCGCTGGTGTCCCACCGCCTTGAACTGTTATTTTGTTTGTGTTAATGTGTGACTTTGGTGTTTAAAAGGGTTAGTTCAGGATCAAAGAAGTCACACAAAAACACTGACTAACTGATCGAAGCAGCAGTGGACCAGAAGCTCCTGTGTTCAGTGAGTTAAAATGACTGTTTTTGCCAATGGAGTCTGGTGGCTTTTAGGAGAGCATAGATGGGAAATTAAAGCCGTAAGGGGCTTCCCAGGCTGCCTGATGAAAAGGAAAAGAGGTGAAAATGCTCTCAATATGGTATACACTTAATACACATAAAATGATATTTAATTTTTTTGGTGGAACAATTCTAAGGTAGCTAAAAGACCTTTTATTTACTTTTATTTATTTATTCATTTATTTATTTTTGCTGAACCCATCCACAGTAGTACACTTCCACGTCAGACTCAAGTGTGCTTCTCCAAACTGGGGTGTGTGCCAACTGTACCCCATTACCCCACATCCAAAATATCCCTTTAAAATCACTACTCAATTTAATTCAATTCAAATGTTTTTTTTGGCATGGTGTTATACTATACATTTAATCACATTGCATTAGCATCAATAATACAAACTAAAAGACAGCAAACAAAAACAAACTAACCGGCAATCAACAGCCATAACAAGGTGCAGGTGACTGTCATTGTCACTCACTCATACATACATACACATATGCAAACATACATACACACACACTTACGCAAACATACGTACATACATACATAAACACATATATACACAAGCACACACATACATACATACATATTTTGTCGTGTGTCTTTGACAGAGTAAGGATCTCCAGCTGGACATCATCCCAGCCACAGCTCCAGGGTCAGAGGTCAAGCTGCGGGATGCAGCTCATGAGCTGAATGAGGAGAAACGCAAGTCAGCACGCAGAAAGGAGTATGTCACCACCTCATGTTTATGTCATTCTTCAGTGAAAAAGAAATTGTTCAGAAAGGCTTTATCAGACGAACAGTTACAGAATTGCTAGTTTAGAATAATTTAGCGGATTAAAAAGTGCATGAGGTTGTCCCTAATCAAACTGTTTAGCAGTCAGTCTGCAAAGCTAAAAGCTCCACTTGTAAACAGTACGTGCTTTGCCTACAAACGCAACAAACAGTAGCAAGTCAGCATTTTCTCACCTGCTGGAAATCTGTTTTATTGCACCAAAGGACGTGTAATTAAATGATTGGCTCAGTGCCTAAAATACTCAGCAGAGCAGTCTAGTGGTTACTGAGGCAGTCTGTCGTAAGAAGGTCACAGGTCATTTATTGCACAGGTCAGTGTCCTTGTAAACATTGAACCACTACTTGCTCAGTAGCAGTAATAACATTTTAATGTAAATACACATAATGGATGTGTGTGAGCAGCCTCCTCTCTGCTGTGCACAAGAAGTGCATACGCAACAGTGACGCTCCGCAGAGAACAAAAGAGACTCCATGTAGCACACAGGATAAAGAGACTGCGTCATTTTATGAGCAGCACAAATCACAAGCATTATTTCAGCCATCAAGGCTGCTTTATGAGCGCAGACGTTTTATGGGCCGAAACCCTTTCATTATTCATCAGTGTAAATGGATGCAGCAGAGAGCTATTGGCAGGCTGATTTATCATTCTGTGGATGAGGACAGTATGACAACCGCTAATGCTGTGTGTGTTTGTGTGTGTGTGTGTGTGTGTGTGTGTGTGTGTGTGTGTGTGTGTGTGTGTGTGTGTGTGTGTGTCTTTTGTGTGTGTGTGTGTGTGTAGGTTCATCATGGCAGAGCTGATTCAGACAGAAAAAGCCTACGTGCGAGACCTGCGGGAGTGCATGGATGTGAGTTCAGCTCCACAGCCCACCACTGTTAACCTGTTTTATACCAGAGTCGTGCAACAACTTTCACATGAAATCTGGAAACGTTTCAGAACCTTGTTAAAGATTTTTTTTTGTGTGTTCCATCTTGTACTCTTCTCTCTGTGCAGACCTACCTGTGGGAGATGACCAGTGGAGTCGAGGAGATTCCTCCAGGAATCATCAACAAGGAACACATCATCTTTGGAAACATGCAAGACCTCTATGAATTTCACCATAAGTAAGAAACACATTTTAGGACTTGCACTAAATTCTATTTTAACCCTTTGAAAACTGTGCATATCGCTTTGATTTATTTAAAAACACAAGGAGAAGGAAACAAGCTGCTTAACAAGATATGGCCCTAAAAATTTACAAAAAAGTAGTAAAACAGTACAAAAAGGTAAAAAAAAACATACAAGAAAATGACTTAAAAAGTGATTAAATATATGTATATGTAAAACCAGTTTATAGTTCATTTTCTTGTAACCTTTTACTCATTTTTTGCAATATTGCGACATTTCTTGCTAAGATGCTCATTGCCTTTTCCCCAAGTTTTAGAAAGAAATCAAACCAATCTGTTCAGGTTTCAAAGGGTTAAACAACACCTGCAAGCAAGTTAGTAAGGTCCATGCACTCTGATGCAGTTCAGACCCAGATTAAGGTGAAATCAAGTTTTGATCCATATCACAGTTGAACAAATTTAGCAGTTTTTATACTCCAATTTCTTTGAAGTTTTTAGGTAAATACAGATTTGATGGGTTTTTTTTGTTTTTTGTCTGAAATATCACTTTTCATTTAGTAAAAGTATCATGTTTTTGCTCTCATTCCATTTTTGTCAGCATCTTTCTCAAAGAGTTGGAGAAATATGAGCAGCTACCAGAGGATGTGGGGCATTGCTTTGTCACATGGGTATGTATCGTTTGTCCACCAGCATCTGCGGAGTGTGCTCAAACCTGCCATTCACTCAAATTGTAGTGTGTCTTGTACTGTACCATCAGACATTTGATCACGTATAAGTATTTCGCTGCTGGAAAAATGATCTGTTCATAAAAATTGGCTGTCTCTGCAGTAGAAAGACACAAGTATTTTTGAAATTGGTGCTACATGACATGGCATTCGCTTTTGCTCAAGAGGTAGAAAACCTACAACTACCAGAATGCACCGCACTGCATCAGACCAATGAATGCTCCCGCTGGTGGGTGACATAATGCAAGTTGCACATTCGAAAACAACATGGTGAACAGCTGGTCACAAACAATCTTGTATTACAGCTAAACAGTACACTAAAATATTTCTGAAAACATATGAGGCAAGCAACCACTTCTTGATTCATATATGATCAGTATTGCTCAGTTTTACTCAGTTTTCTCAGCCCCTGTTTGTATACAGGAAACAGTATGGCACCCACTTCCTGTTCACAAACACTTGTAACACAGCACAAAATAATGTTCCTGAATTTTTTGAGGGTGAGAAATAGGCAACGCAGCAACAGAACATTAGTTAATATTTTATCAGTGCTGCATTTGATCTCAGTTTTATAAGCCGTTGTTTTTTTTGGGTTTTTGTTTTTTTTGGGGTTTTTTTTATTACAGGATACAGTCACACAGCTAAATAGTGCACTGAAATATGTTTCTATGATGTGAAATGCATCGTCCAGCAGATTTTAGCTGAACTTGACAGGGAGAAGTTTACCACAGTTTACTGACACATACGACCAGCATTGTTGTTGTGCGAAGCTGGTTGAAAATCGGGATAGTATCCCTTTACATACTCAATGTTTCTGAAACTAAGCAAAAAAAAAGTGTAAAAAAGTATGAGTAATTGCTGCAAATCATCTAATCACTATATGTCACTATAATGTGTTTCTGTCTTTGTCTAGGCTGATAAGTTCCAGATGTATGTGAACTACTGTAAGAACAAACCCGACTCCACCCAGCTAATCCTAGAGCATGCTGGGAACTACTTTGATGTGAGTATCACCATATAAGTATGGTAAAATGAAATTGGACAGTCGCTGTCAGCTGCGTTTGCTATCAAATAAATGTTCTTCTCCACGCAGGAAATCCAACAGAGGCACCGACTGGCCAACTCCATCTCCTCCTATCTGATCAAGCCTGTGCAGAGAATCACCAAGTATCAGCTCCTGCTCAAGGTAACCATCACTGTGCCTAATCATACTGCTGCCATGGCCGACTCCATAGTTCCTTTTTGTCATGGTTTCTCTCTCTCTGTGTGTGTGTGTGTGTGTGTGTGTGTGTGTGTGTGTTCAGGAGCTGCTCACCTGCTGTGAAGAAGGTAAAGGAGAAATCAAGGACGGCCTGGAGGTGATGCTCAGTGTTCCTAAGAAAGCCAACGATGCCATGCACCTCTCTATGCTGGAAGGTGATGAAAACTCACTGCTTGTTATTTATGTTACTGTGATCTTTCACTGTCAGTATAGCAAGATTACCTTCTACCAAATAAGTACTATTCATAAATCAGGCGAGATGTTTTATAACGAATTTCATTGCTAATATGCACCACATCTCCCAGGTTTTGATGAAAACATCGAATCCCAGGGTGAGCTCATTCTCCAGGAGTCCTTCCAGGTCTGGGATCCAAAGACTCTGATCCGCAAGGGTCGGGAGCGCCACCTGTTCCTGTTCGAGATGTCGCTTGTCTTCAGCAAGGAGGTCAAGGACTCAAACGGCAGGAGCAAATACATCTACAAGAGCAAACTTTTTGTGAGTGATGATTGTGTTTCTCTTGGTTTCTCTGTTGAGAAAAATGGATTTAAAGAGGAAAGCTTTAGAGTGTTTATAGATGTTTGATTATGACATAATTAGCATTTTTAATGTTTCTAAGTGCTCCATTTCTTCAACTGCAGTACAAAAAAACAAGGGAATCTGATTGGCCCTACTTAAATCAACACTTGAGACAGTCTTGAGACATTCTTAACTGTCTCTTTATCTGGAGCGCGAGTGTTTCAAATAGCAGGGTTTCCCACACATTTTTGCAGTTTGCAGTGTTTTCTTCAGTCATCACATAAGTAAAAAAAAAAGTAAAAACTATACAAACTGTATAAACAAAGTCAACACTCTGTGTACTGAGTAATGACTGAAAAGGCTCAGACAAAAGCTTATATGTGCATGCCCTTCATTCTTAACAATTTAAACAACCCTTTTTTATAACCCTCAAAAGTAATGTAAACCATTCTTTTGAAGCCCCCCCCCCCCCCCCCCCCCCCCCCCCAAAAAAAAAAAACAATTACAAATCCTCTCAGATCATATTTGCTCTCCTGTACTAAAAAAAAAAGAATTGTACACATTGTGGGAGTGACTGTGTTTTTGTTTTTTCCTGGTTTGGGATTTTTCAAAGCAGTTGATTCATTTAAAAACGCAAGGAGAAGGAAACAAGCTGCTTGATCACAGTAACTATATTACTTATATTTGTTGTGAATTCATTTGTGGCGGCCTGCGTTGATTAAAATATTTGCCAACATGTATTGATTTTATATTTTTGGAGCTGGATTGTTCATGTGGAGCCTTATTGGAACATATAGACTGTTGTTCATAGCACCACACTGTCATAGCGTCATAGTGTCCTCTGGGCACAGATGGAGCAGCAGAACATCAGGTGCAGTGAAAGTGAAACTTAACTGTTCAAGCAGCTTAACAAGACATGGCCTAGAAATTATTAAAAAGAAAAAAGAAAATTACTGCTGAAGAAGCAAAAAAAAAAAAACAAACAAGAAAGAAATAAAAGAAAAAGTAAAGTAAGTGAAGTAAAAAAAAAAAACAAAAAAATAAAATGACCTCAAGACTGTTTTTTTTTAAAATCCTGTGTTTTTTATAGAAATTAAACCATGTGTTCACAGATCTACAAAAAAACAAACCCCACACTAAATAGCCATGGTAATTCTAAAACATCTCCTCATATTATCCCTCTCTTCTCAGACGTCAGAGTTGGGGGTGACAGAACATGTTGAAGGAGACCCCTGCAAGTTTGCTCTGTGGGTGGGACGCACCCCGACTTCTGACAACAAGATTGTGCTCAAGGTAAAACACACTTCCTCTCTTCTTTCCTTCTAAAACTTACTTTAGGGTTTGACCGATGGCAGGACTCACTGGAGACTAAAAGTCTTGAGACCAGTGACAGTTGCATTTGTTGAAATTTCAAAAATGTTTTACAGGTTACTGTAATCGAACAAATGATGTCACTGACAGATCAAAATCTGATTGGGAAAAATTGCCTTGAAATCTTTGCATCGGTCCAACTCAGTTGCTCAGTGCTCTCTCTCCTGTCTTTACACTCAACCTCCCCCCAGCTCTCTTCTCACCTTTCCTGTCCTCTCTGACATCTCGTTTGATTGCATGAGCAGCTTCAAGGTGGCCCAGAAGCTTTCTGTAGTCTCACACTCCTCTTCTGTCTCTTTGATTTCTGTCTTCTTTCCCTCTGTCCTCCGTCTGTCTCTCTCTGGGTACATTCTGCTTTGTTCCATCTGTTAGCGAACACAGGCACATCTGTATATCTGGGGCTGTGTTTTCTGTGGATGTTTGTATCTCTGATTCTCTCTGTGGGCTGACATGCTTTCCACCAACGCCGCTGACACTGACTCAACCCCTGAACGCCCACGGCCTCCCATCCTGGCTCTGTGCCACTTTGTCAGAGTGACGAGAAGCTGTCTTTCTCTACCGCAAGAAATAAGCTTTTTAATGATTTAAACACCACTGTGGAAGGAAAATATGGATTCAAGCAGGGCTGTGCGATATGACGAAATATATCGTTTGGGGATAAAAAAGCTCTATCGTTTCACATAATGCAATATTATTTATTGTGATAAAGTCATCTGATAACGCTTTTCGTCCGTCCGTGTGACAAAGAGGGCTTTTACACAATGCACAGCACAAAAACAAACAAACACTGAAAAGCTGAAAAGAGATACTTAATGTGGGGAATATATCAACACTTTTGGCCAGAGATGAGCCCGGTCCTTCAAAATAAAAGCACCATGGGTTCCAGTTTTAATTTATTTAATTAAAACAATGCTTTATTTAGCAGTCGGACTCAAACCAGGGGCTGCTGCAATGAGGATATATATAAAGGCTCTGAATATATGGCGCACGCTCTACCAATTGAGCTACCCGGCACCCCATTATGACAGTATTTTATGAAACTTTATTATAACAGTAGTTTATCTAAATTCATTTATTGCACTAACTACCTTATTTACAAATGTAGTTCATTTCAGAATTTTGTATTTTAATATTTTTCTGTAGTTTGGAGGAGATTTCAAGCTATATATATTGTGTATCGTGATAGAGTCAAAAAATATTGTGATATTATTTTAAAGCCATATCGCCCAGCCCTAGATTCAAGTTTAATGATCCGGGTGAATTTCTCGAGCCCCTATTTTCAGACATCCTCTGTGAGTTTTTCCTGTTGATTATCGTCACAGATGGATAACTTAATGTGTGTCAGCCGTTGGAACAGCATGAAGCCAAAATCTAACACATTCAATTCTAAGCGTTACAACTTTATATTACATGTTTAGAGCCAAAGCAGCCGCTGGGCAGCAGTCATGTGGTATGTCCATTGGAAATGAAGTGTGTCTCATTACTAACCACACATGTACACCCACACATGTACACACACACACACACACACACACACACTCTCTCTCACAAACACACCATCCATTGCAATCTGCTACACATTGAATTGGCCTACGTACGCTGTCGAGGCAAATGATCACTGTTGTGCGTTTCTATCATGTCGAACCGTTTTGTCAGCATAAAAAATGTCATGTCTATCTTCTAAAACCAAACCAGTGAAATTCTCTATTCTATATCTTAAATTCAAAGCTAAGTCAGGGATCCAAACATGGAGCAATGGTGAGTACAAACTATCCCACAACACAGCCCTCAGCCACTTCTCACAAGTCTGAAACACAAACTCTTAGCACCTCTTATCCTCGCACTTCTTCTTAAACACTAACAACAACTAAACAAGAAGAACACACTATAGATAGACAGGACCAGTGTATATAATCCACTGGAGGAACATAGTGCCCCAGCAAGGGGGCTGAAACATTGTATCGTGAAATATTCTGGGGCAGTGATTCCCAACTAGCTGTACTTTTACCTCAGGGGGAACATAACAACACATAATAATGTACTGTAGCTCAGCTAATGCAAATAATAGGATTATGCACATATTGTGTTTCCAGGCAGTCCGTCTTCTGTGTGGAGTTGGCATGTTCTCTGCGTTGGCTAGGCGACATTGCAAACCACTGCACCATTTGTTAGCTAAAGTTGTCTCTTTACAAAAAAAAACAACAATTCATTAGACTTAAATTAGATTGTTGAAAATGTTCAAATATTGGCTAAACGTTTGAAACCGTTTGCTAAAGTAAGTTAAAAAATTACTTAAAGTAATGCATACATGGTTGTCATATGCAGCGTTCATGTGTTGTAGGAAGGTTGGAAAGTCTCTTTTCTGACTCGGTTGTGTTCATGTGCTTTGCTGTAAAGTGGAAACAACATAGAGGCTACAGACTACGTGGATGGCATTTTAATGCTAAGAATGTTTAAACAAGAGGCGTATAGCTGTTTCCAGTTAATTTATATTTTTTAGATATTATTTCATTTTTTGAATATTTTATATAATATATATTTTTTTATCTTTTTGTATTTAATCTAGGTCACTTTACATGGACAGTAGTTAACATGAATACCATAGTACACTTTACATTTGAGTTAAAAAATGATATTTAATATGCAAATTAATATAAACAGTTTCTTACCATTGACCAAACATTGACTTTTGCTTGCAATGTTTATGCATTTGTGACGTCATGTCAGGCAACTCGTATTATAAAATAATGATAATAATAATCGTTATCAATGTTGGTATACTCGCCTGGCATGCTCTATGGTTCAGAGTTTGCTTGCTAAAGTACATTATAGCTGATAGGAGCAAAATCACGAAATGTAAGCCCATCATTTTTTACCATCAATTGTTGAAACTGTTTTCATGCTTTTTTGTTTAACAGTAAATTAAAAAACAAATTAATTATTTATGTAGTACGCGAGCACCATGACATTACGTCTGCAACGCTGTTTGGCTCCGTCCTCCTCTTGGCTCTGTATCCCTATGGGAGCATCTGTGAGGGTTTAGATAGATAGATAGATAGACAGACAGATAGATAGATAGATAGACAGAAAGATAGATAGAAGATAGATAGATAGATAGATAGATAGATAGATAGATAGATAGATAAAACTTTATTGATCCCACATTGATGATATTAATCACTGTTCACTTTTTAAGGATGATGTATCATTTATTATTGAATATATATATCGATCTAGATTGTATACATGATCGATGTATACACCCAAAGTTTAAAATCAGTCCAAACGACCACATTTGGAACATGTCAGGTGGCGCAGAAGAAGCTGAACTTTGTCTGAATCGGTTATTGAGGTACAGCTGACAGAAAGTTGGGAACCACTGTTCTGGGGTCAACAGCAGAGAGGGCTCATAGAAGATCAGACCTATCACACAAATGCTTTGCGTTGATAAGAGATGACAAGAGGTAAATTCAGACTTGTGTGAAACACAGAGTGAAACAAGAATTCCCAAAGGAAGTTCATTTCCTGACAACTTCTGACTTGTTGAACTCGTTCCGCTCTCGACCCACAACAGGCGTCAAGCATCGAGAACAAGCAGGACTGGATCAAACACATCAGGGAGGTGATCCAGGAGCGCACCATTCACCTGAGAGGAGCGCTCAAGGAGCCCATTCATATCCCCAAAGCTACTACAGCCAAGCATCACAAGGGCCGGGGAAGGTAAACACCCGACACCCACAACTTCACGTGTTCGCACAGAGAGAGATGCACATGTCAAAGAGATACTAGGCGGGTTTCCACTACAGATTTGGTTGGTTTGGTTGTACATCATGTGACCAATTGAAGTGAATAAAGTGTTTCCATTGCATTTTTGTGAAATATGGCTTTTTCAAAACACCTGAAATACCACCTCATGCAAGTGTTTGTGATAAACGGAATTGACGTGTTTCCATGAGGTGTATTTTGTGTTTGCAATTTCAGTTTATGCAGTTTGAGGATTAATGGAAACCCGCCTTCTGTCAAATCAGTCACGTGCACTCTGAAGTTGATTGACACTCACACCTTTCACTGATATGTGTCTTTCAGGGATGGAGAGGACCTGGACAGTCAGGGTGAAGGCAGCAGCCAACCTGACACCATCTCTCTGGCATCCCGCACTTCACAGAACACACTGGACAGCGACAAGGTGAGCTCACCACACACACACACACACACACACACACACACACACACACACACACACTATAAGCAGAGATGATGTGTCAGTTAGAAGAAGGTCACTGTGATGATCCCTCCTCCCTCAGCTGTCCGGAGGCTGTGAGCTGACTGTGGTGATCCATGACTTCATGGCCAGCAACAGCAACGAGTTGACAGTGCGGCGCGGTCAGACGGTGGAGGTTCTGGAGCGCTGCCACGACAAGCCAGACTGGTGCCTGGTCAGGACCACAGACCGCTCCCCCGCCCTGGAGGGCCTGGTGCCCTGCTCCATGCTCTGCATCGCCCATTCCAGGTCCTCCATGGAGATGGAGGGAATCTTCAACCACAAAGGTGCAGACTGTGGCATGATTGGTCGCTTGTCTCTATTAAATAGGAAGGTGTTCTGTGTTTAAGAGATCTCACACAATGGGTCTGAAACAAGAACTATTATTTATTTAAATACTTAATGTAAATCTGCTCCATAAAGAACATTTTAAAGTGAACTTCACTCTTCCACAGACACTCTGTCAGTGTGCAGCAATGACTCCATCATGCCAGGGTCGTCTGCTACGCTCCAGCCTGGTCACGGCATCGGCTCCCACACCTCACCAGGGCCTAAACGACCAGGTACGGTCACCCATTGTGCGTGCTTGCTGAAATCCCGTAACAGTTCTCACAGTCATCTCAAAAATAGAAAGTAACATCAGGATGTTTTCCAAAAAGAGTCACTTTTTACACAAGGTTATTTGCCCACAAGTTACTCCCACCAGAGCAATATTAGAGTAATAAAACCACTTATTGAGTGTGGTGTTGTAGAATTGTTTTTAATAACAAATACCACTGTTGTCTGTATTCAGTATGAAAAATATTAATGTCAAAAGTTCAGGGATGCACCGATTGTGAAATTCTGGGCTGATACTGATACAGATGTTTAAATTTACAAGTTTGCTGATAGTTGATACCAGTGTCTTGTTGTTGTTGTTGTTTATTCATTTTTTGTCATTTATTCCCCCGTTTTGTGCCAGGGAAGAAAAGAAATCTTTATTGGTTAAAGAATACTGAACTGTTTTAAAGTTACTCAGCCTTTTATAAAACTACCTTTGAATGAGCACAAATTCAGTTTTACAAATTTAAGTTTTAGAGTAACCTTCTTTCACATAAAAGAAAAAAATTCACTTCAAAAGTATTTTTATACCTCCATACCAGCAATAGCTGAGGCCAGAGGCATTATGTTTTGGGGTTGTCCTTACGTACGTGCATACGTCTGTCTGCCACTGTTGTGAATGCATTATCTTGTGAATGTCTTGAGGGAATTCCTTCAAATTTAGCACAAACAAATACTTGTACTCATGGATGAACTGATCAGATTTTGGTGGACATAGATCAAAGGTCAAGGTCAGTGTGACTTTGCATCTGTCTCTGAAGATAGTTTTGAGGGAGTTTCCGCAAATTAAGCACAGTTAACCAGTTGGACTCAAGAATGAACTGATTAGAATCAGGAAGGTCAAAGGTCAAGGTTACTGTGACCTTATAAAACATGTTTTTTGGCCATAATTCAAGAATTCATACGCTCAAATGTCTAATAGGATATAATGATCAAGTTCTGACATGTTATATCCAAGAAGTCAAAGGTCAACTGTGACATCATGATATTCTGCAAGAACTGTCAAGGACAGAAGGGAAGATATTTGGTCAGACACTGAATTGGCAACATGAATTTGGGGTGTCCCAATTTGAAACTGCTGATTTCATAGATCTTCTGTGCTGTCGGAGGAAGACGTGTGAAACATCCATATTTTGTTTTCACAGACATGGATGTTAACTGTGAGTGCGGCTTGACTTTTGCACGGAGGCATACGACCGTGTGGCTGTATTTCTAGATATTATATATAATATATCATATTTATCTCTTTTGTATCTGCTTTATATAGCTGTGAAAAAAATATAATTTAATTCCTCCTTCAAACAGCTTTATTTATTCAGGTTTCTCACCAAAAACTACATTTTAACAGATTACATTGAACACATTATGAAAACTTGAACAATTTGTTCTCCTAGTGCTTATTTTTGCCAAAAAGAGCTTGAACGCATCATAATGTTATGACAGCTGTCATGTCAGCTTTTAGTTTTGGCCACTGGCTATGACCATATAATGTTAAGTAGCCCTCGTCCCACCAATGACAACACACATTTCTTGTGTTCTTTCCTGTTCATCTTGAGCCCTGCTTTTTAGCCTGCTAACACTGATGTGACACAGCAGAAAAACATATCAGTGAATGTCACTGAATGTCTGTCAATATGGATGTGCAGCCCTACAACTGTTGAATGTTATGTAGATGAATTCTTAAAATTTAAAGGTTTTCTCTATCTGTAATGCTATTGTATGTCTTTTAATCATCCTCAATACAGTAAACTGAGTTTGGTGTTTGTGTTTTGTTTCCAAGGTAACACACTGCGGAAGTGGCTCACTAGCCCAGTGCGTCGGCTCAGCAGCGGCAAGGCAGACGGCCACGTGAAGAAGCTGGCCCACAAGCACAAGAAGAGCCGCGACGTGCGGAAGAGCGGGGAGATGACTATGGGGTCCCAGAAAGACTCGGATGACAGCGCCGCTACACCTCAGGATGAGACTGTGGAGGAGGTGGGTGGACACACGGTACTTCACCTCTCTCCTTCTAGCAGCTCTGTAGAGACTTGTGATGTAAGCTCTACTTTGTCATCCGTGTGTGTTGCAGAGGGTTCGTAACGAAGGCTTGTCGAGCGGCACGTTGTCCAAGTCCAGTTCCTCGGGCATGCAGAGCTGCGGGGAGGAGGAGGGCGAGGAGGGTGCTGACTCAGTACCTTTGCCTCCACCTATGGCCATCCAGCAGCACAGCCTGCTGCAGCCGGACTCACAGGACGACAAGGTGAGGACAGGGAGGACGTGACGGTGGGGACAGAAGAGAACAGGGACAGACAGGAAGAGAGAAGCTGAACAGGAGAAGCAGAGGAGTCAGAGGGGACAGTGGGAGCAGGAGAAAGTAGGATTTTGGATCAGGACACAAACCATGTTCACTTTTAACATTTTCTGGTGCTGCAAAGTTGGTTCAGAGAGTTCTTCAAATTTTAGGTCAGACGGGGCATTAGAAGTTATTTCTTTCCTTTGGGAATGAGGCCTGGGATCTTTAGTGAGATGAGCTTAGATGCTATCAATGATTTTTGTTCATCTGAATATGGCAACATAGCTACCCTGTTATATTTTGGTGGTCTTGAAAGCCATGTTATAGTGAAGTTATAGAGTTTTCTGAACTTATTTACCAATTTTTAAATCAATTATGATGGTGCATGCTTTGTACCAGAACATCAACAGGAGCAATAGCTTTAACAGCTTTTATATCTAATGAGTATGAAATCTTATCAAATCAGTGACTACAACTAAATCACAATATTGATGTAGCTTTACTGCAAAGGTCAACTTCCATTTTTAGTTTTATTTTTGGGACCTACAAACAGTACGGAAGCTCTAAGAGGCACGTACGATTTCTTTGTGTTTTTTCATCTGCGGAACAGATGACGGAAAAAATTGCTAGGATAATTTTTCCTAATTACTCTTTTTCAAAACAGACCAAGAAAAAAAAATAAGTGACTTAAGTGGAAGTGAGTTTTAATTTCTCCTCGTACTCTAAACACAAGGAACATGTATTGTGTGTTGCAAAGTTATGTTGCATTACCATCATGTCTTACGTTTGGCTAGAAAGTTATTTAATCAGTGCTAATCCGCTGTTATTGTTAGCTATAATGACATTTTGTCCCACATTAACTTTTTTTTTTCTTTCAAAATCTTTACTGGTAAATCATCCCGCTTATAAGGGATGAAGTGACCCCGTTACCATGACTATCATTTTAGTAAACTAATGTTATCTTAACTGTGGACTTAACCTCGTAGCTGTTGATGAGCCATATCGGTTTGTTTTCTAATGTCAACATCTAATGTCAGTAAAACTAGCACATTATTATGGATCCCTTGACTTTTCTGGTAAGTCCCGCACTACGTATGATCAAATCAATGATCAGCGTTAACCAGGAAAAGCTGTGGGCTCCATACTAACTCATAGCAAACACTAACAACAGATTAACGTTAGCCAGTAAGAAAGAACGACATGACAGTCATGTTAAATAACTCGTTAACACACTACATATGTACCTTGTGTTACAGTCGCTCTGATGCCAGCATAGAGAATTAAGCAGAAGTAAGTACAAGCTCAAGTATATAACATATAAATATAAAAAAATAATACAGTAACAGTAAATAATTTGAGCTAATATGTAAATATTTAAAAGTATGGGAAATATGCTGAGTATGAAAGTGTGTAAAAATCTAGATGTAAAATAATACACTAATAGACAATTAGCACTAATATGTAAATATTTTGATTATAATATGGATAATGTGCTGAGTGTGTAAATGGATAAAAAATATAAAACTGTGCCTTTTGGTACAACAACTCAACAACTCACCTGGAAGAAAACCCCGAAGGCTTTTAGTTTCATGTAGAACATGAGGTATTGGTGCACTTCAGCCTCTTGTGGCCAAAATGAAAATTACAACAATAAACATTTTTTTAACCCTTTTTTTTTGCTTTAAAGAGGAAAAAGTAACTTTCAAAATGTATCATGGCCAAAAAAAAATAAAAAATCACCCGCAAAACCTTTTATTTCACCTGCTTCACAGATGGAAAATAATAATGATGATAAAAATAATAATAATAATAAGGAACTAAAAAGGAAATTATACTTGAGAAAACTTTTTTTCTCTCATTCTTAAGTCATACACACAGGAGTGAAAATGATTTAGATTCAGTTTAGGAAATGGATCACCAGACTTTTTTTTTTTCCTCTCTTGGCTCTCAGGGCTTCCATAGCCAGGCTAACAAAGCCTTAGCTAATTGAAACACCACCTATGAGAATCTTAAAGCCAAATGAAACACTTCTTATACAGATTATTTTTCCTCTCATTGTTGTTATGATTTTTAATTCCTGCAGGTTACATTTTCGCTCATCTCAGGCTCCCACTTTTTCCAAAAAAAAGAGCAGTTTCTGGCACAGTTTTAAGTAACTCCTTAGTTTCTGTTATGCTTAACATTGTGTTGCATCATATTCTCCCGTCTCTTGTGAAGTAGGAAGCAATGAACGTTTCAGGCAAGTCCAAGTCTCTTCTTGGACTTAAGTGGAGGCTCCTCTGACACTAATTTCTGTTTCTCTTTTGTTTTGTTTCCTGGTTGTATCGTTTGCTGTTTGCCACGCTGTAGCATTACCTTGATTTATGTCCTGTCTTTGCTTTGTCTCAGTTTCCATACCTCTCCATCTGAGATGCCCCGCTTGTCCCCCTCTGTCTCTTCCCTCAGTCAATTCTTTAATTCTCTCTTATTTCCCCCCGCTCTTCAGCTTTAAATGCTACTTGCTAAAGCCTTCTTCTGTGGTTTCTGCAGCAGTTTTAGATTGAAAGGAAATTAACTTAGCTGGGTTTTTTTTTAGTCTTTCTTCTTTTAAGAATACACCTTTCTCCTTCCTTTAAAAGTCACTCTTCCTTACTTTTGTATTTTTTCTCAAAATGTAACATTCCTGAATTTCTTTAGCGCAGAATCTTTTTCCTCCTTTTTTTTTTTTTTTAATTTTTTTTTAAGTTTCACTCATTTTGATTTTCTGCCCTGTTTCTACAACACATCACTGTAGAGTCGGCCGGCAGGTGAACAAGGGCTTTTACAGGAAAATGGAGATAAAGAGAAGATGCGTGTAGCTCTTAAATAAATGCCAATGTGCAAGGTTTAGTCTGTTAGTGCACATTAGAAGGCCATCGTGCCTAATTTGCATAAACTTTTATAAATTTTAAAGACATTTTAAATTTTGTAAGCCTGTTCCGGTACTGCAGGACTGCAGCTTCTCTCTGCGTGTTTATCACTCACGGTTAGGGAAAAGGTCGTGGCTTTAGAGGAAGATGTGAAGATAGACCCAAAGAGGAAAGAGGGATTTCTTGTCAGCTCAACAATCTAAATATCAGCCCACACTGAGGTGAAAATTGAAAAGCCCCCCCTGTTCCCACCCTCCTCCAACCCCTCACTCCCCCCTCCCTCACCTGCCCTGCCCGCTCGTCCTCATCTCCCTTTTACCCTCTGTGCGTTAACCTCATTACCCATGCGAGTAATTGGCATCTCTAAACGCTGGCGAGGCCAGAAGGGCACACAGCCTCACCCAGAAATCCTAATTGGGGAAAGTCTTGAAGCACAGCACAGCAAGGGTGAGAGTCTCCTGAACTATATATACATACATGCATCTACCTCTGTCATCCTCGCTCTGTTAGCATCCTTTCTTTATTTCAAAGGCTGGTCATCATCACCCGAGACAGCGACCGAGATATCCTCCATTCAGACATCACTTTCTTTCCCCCCGACCTCCTCCTCATCTCCATTTTCTGACATTTCACTTCTTCTTTTTTCTCTCCATATCTTGATTTTGTTCACCCCCAGTTTCAGCCTCATGTTTTTACCTTTTCTGATTTCATATATTTTTTCTTTTCACTTTGTCCGAACCTTCAGATGTAAACGCCCTAGCAGTGGGGTTTCACTTGGGGAAACATCATTTTGGATCTTCTGTCTTCTGACAACAGAACATTTAACAGACATTGTCACCGAGTAATTGCTTACTCAAATAACCAAAATAAAACATTCACTTAGAATTAACCCCTTGAAACCTGAATCGACAGCAGTTTTCTTGTGCTGGTCTCAGACGCCTTTCACAAGTATTTCAACCTTTGAACCCTGAGCATATTGGTTTTATCTCTTTCAAAAACATGGTAAAAAAAAAGGTAATGAGCATCTCAGCAAGAAATGTCCTCAAACTGCTAGAAATTACATTGAGAAAATTGGTTACATTTAATCTTGTAAAAATGTCCAGAAAACTATGTTAATAAATATCATAGTTATGTATTTAGAATTGTGTTACAGAATTATTATTTTTAAGTACATTCTCCAAGTTATTTCCTTGTTTGTTGTTTAACAAACATGGTTAAAAAAAGAAAGAGCACCTTGGCAAGAAATGTCCTGCAAACTGCAAACAATTAGTAAAAGGTGACAAGGAAGCAATCTGAAAATTAGCATGGGGAGATTGTTGGATATAATCAAAAAACTGGGAAAATGTTCAGAAACTTTATTTATAATTCCCTTCATTTTATATTTAAAATTATGTAAGAGAATGTCTATAACAATTTTAGCATTTGCTTGAGGTCATTTTCTTGTTGTTTTTTTTTTGTCTTTTGTTTTTTTTAAACTAATTTCTGGCTCATTTTTGGGTAATTTCTTCTAAAGTTGCTCTTTGCATTCTTCCCCCTTTTTTAAATGAAATCAAGCCAATTTGCTCAGGTTTCAAAGGGTTAAACTAATAAGCAAACTCAAGCTAAAAAGAAAGCTGATGTTAAAATTGAACCAGATTTAAGCATGACCTTTGACCATAGGATATTATCAAGCTGTCTGTTTTGCTGTTTATTAAGACTGTTCTAACTCTTCTAAGTACATGAAGGTTCACATTCACAACGAACCTTTAAGTTCGCACACAAAAGAGAAAAGCAGTGTTTATAGTTTGCTTTAGAGATTTAGAATTTGTTAATAAATCTCTTAACATGCTGAGCTTGCATCAATCCTAAATGATAGTCTGGTTTAAACACACTATTTTGTCTTTATTGAAACAAGCCAAAGAAAAGAGTTAATGTTAGCAGGAAAAGTTGGTAGACTATGTTTTATCAGGTTCTAATGCTGTTTTTGTCCCCTCCCTTCTGTCGTCTATCTGTATTTACCCAGACCTCGTCTCGTCTGTCGGTCCGTCCATCCAGTTCAGAGACGCCCAGTGCTGCTGAGTTGGTGAGCGCCATCGAGGAGCTGGTCAAAAGCAAGATGGTAGGATCATAAAGGAAGAACTACATAATAAGCTTGCCAGTTACCTTCGGACATAAAGTTATTTTGCCATGGGTATTTTTGTTGATAAGAGCTTGATTTAGTTGGTCAGAATTAGTCTTTGTCTTAACTTGAGGCCTTTTCACATCTTAAAGGCCGAACCAAGGCCTGCATTTTTATGACTTTGTTTCCATCTGCCTGTCTGTCCTGTTTTCTTGAATTTCTTCAAATTTGGCACAAACGTCCACTTGAACTCAGTGATGAACAGATTACATTTTGATGGTAAAATATATATAAGACATTTCATACAATGCAAGCTCAATGTGCTTCACACATAACAAATATGTACAATATAGAATTAAATAGGGTGTGAATGCCTATTTAAATACATATACAGAGAAGGAGAGAAAAGAAAAAGTAATTGTAATATTGATAAAAGAAATAAAAATTGGTCAATATCTATTCACCCACCATAATAGTGTATACACCCCATACATGCAGAGAGAGATGTAAGAAAAGGTCAAGATCAGTGTGACCTTGCAGCCATCTCATTCTTGTGAACATGAGATCTCCGGAACACCTCAAGGAAATTTCTTAAAATTTGGCACAACTGTTCACTTGGACTCAATAATGAACTGATTCGATATTTGGTGGTCAAAGGTCACTGTGACCTTTGCATCTGTCTTATTCTCATGAATGCAACATCTCAAACATCCACTTGCTCTCACTGAAGACAAAATTACATTTTGGTCACAGGGCTCTGACCTTGCAGTTGTCTCATTTTCATGAACATGATATCTCAAGAACACCTCAAGGAAATTTCTTCATATTTGACACAAACGTTCTTTTACACTCAGAAGTGAACTGATTTGATTTTGGTGGTCAACGGTCAAGGTCAGTTTTACCTTGCTTCCTGTCTCATTTTAGTGAAAGTGATATCTCAAGAACACCTTTGTCACAAACGTCCACTTGGACTCGAGAATGTTCAAATTAGAATTTGGTGATTGAAGGTCAAAGGTCACTGTGAACTCACAAAACATATTTTTGTACATAACTTAAGAATTGATACACTGATTATGACTGCATCTGTTGCCAACAACAAATGTTTTTACCAGGGTAAAACAATGAAGTGATGACATTTTATATCCAAAGGGTCAAAGGTCAACTCCACTGTGACATCATAATGTTTTGCAAAAACACTTTTCTGGCTATTACTCAATGTCATATCTCAGGAACAGAAGTAGAGACTTGGTCAGATACTGAATTGATGACACTTATTTTGACTGCTCACCTTCAAACTGTCCTGATTGTATAGATGTGTGTGTTGAATGGTTCGGATAAAAATGAAAAGTCCAGAAGCTGAAACCAAATTGAGGTAGATGTGGATGGGCCCTTAGTGAGGTATGTATTGCTCTTAAGCCTTAAACATTTTAAACAGCGTGCTGCTGTGGTCAGAGAACCGTCCACAGCCCCACAGAGACCAGATGGACACATTTAAGAACTCTGAGTTGAAATGAGGGAGACCTGGCAGCATGTATGTGATGTCATCAGCTGACTACCTGAAGATGCTGAATATAACATGAACATGCGTCAGTTTAGTTTACCTGGTGTTTTTCTGTGGTGCAGGCATTGGAGGACAGACCCAGCTCACTGTCAGTAGAACAGGGAGACAGCAGCTCTCCTTCCTTCAACCCCTCCGACAACTCCCTCCTCTCCTCCTCCTCTCCAATCGAAGAGATGGACGAACGCAAGACCAGCATCCTCAAGAAAAGACAGTATGGCCGCTTTCTTCATCTTTGTCACATCGCACACTGAGATGGTTTGCTTTTTTTCTTGAAATGCGTCTGGTTTATTCTGTTCAGTTACATCCTGCTGGAGTTGGTGGATACGGAGAGAGATTACGTCAGAGACCTGGGCCTTGTGGTGGAGGTGAGTTGATGCTTCATCAGTTGTACCTCACTTCCTGTCCGAAATTATGCACACTCATGAAAACCTGGAGTCATGCGATTTCACAATCAATTTTCCACGCCTAAAAAAGGGAATTTGTCAAAATCATTGAGTTTTGGAAAAGTCATGAAATTTTGTGGTATATAATAAAACTGTTACAATAATCTTTAATGGATAGCTTTCATGTAATGTAACATACCAGCAAATTCATCTTCTGTAGCTGGCAACATTCTTTAAACCCTTAGGGACAGTTTGGCACATTTTACATGCTTTTTATTCTTCATTTAGTGATCATTTTTCTGTGTTCATGCATAAGGCATACATTTTTTCAAGATTGTGTATTTTGATTAATTTTGGAATTTCCAGCTCAGCTCCTACAATAAGTCTAAAATACACTGTGGAAACAAAGTTGTTACATTCAGACTGTTAAGTGCAAAAAATGATCCACTGAAACTCATTCAAACTGACATTTTTGATCCAGCAGCCATCAAAGCATAAAAACATGAATTGTATTATTTCTGGGTGTCATTCTGGGCTTTTGCTTTGGAATTTGTCATTTTTACTATTTTCTAACTAATGACATATTTTTTTACCATATTTGGCATATGGAGAAATTACATGCTATTTATAGATGCACTGTCACAATCAATGTCACTGCTAATCATTACCATATCCCAGGCTGTGATCATCCAAAAAAAATCTCCTTAGCATGTAGTATGTTTAAAATAATTCATTTTTTGCCTTCTTTTCATCTAAAAACATTGTGGCATAATGACAAAAATCTGACATTTAAAGGTTTAAAATTCTGAAAATTTAATGAATATTTGATATTTATGATAAGGACTGTTGTGGTTAAAAAAGAAAGTCAATGAAAGTAGAAAATCATATTTATGTAATGAATAATATTTTTGATATCCTTATTTTGAAAATTTTTGCGTGCAGAGCGGTATGAGTGTGAGTATTTGGCAGTGCACAAAAAATAGTAATGTATAAAAATCAAAGCGCATTTCATGTGCAGAGCGACAAGTGTGTAATATGAAAGCAGACCCCATGGGTTAATCTCTGTCAATGTGTGCCAACGTTTTGTTTTCTGTTACCTACGTTTTGTCATTTTCTCTCTGGGTTTGTCTCTCCTTTATTGTATGCCAGCCTGCTGAAATTATTTTTAACTGAGTTTGACTTTGAAATCGTTGAAAAAAGCTAGGCAAGTTGGCCTAGAAAAAATAAAAAACTGTCTCATGATTCCTTGAAAAGCATCTTAAAAGTTTGGTTTTGTCAATGTTTTGTCCATGTCGGAACCCTGAGGTTTGTTGGTTTTTCTGTTCTAGCAGAGTGGTTTCCCAAAAGTGGCACAGCTTATTATTTTGACCAGAATTTTCAAATGTCACTGAAAGTATTAGAATGAATGTGCTGAACTTTACAGACTCTGTGTTGTAAATTTGTGTCACTGTGTTTGTGTGCCTCCATCATTAGGGCTACATGAGCCGGATGAAGGAGGAGGGCGTCCCAGATGACATGAAGGGAAAGGACAAAATTGTGTTTGGCAACATTCACCAGATCTATGACTGGCACAAAGAGTATGTGACGCACACATCTGCAGAATACAGAGCTTTTCCTGCTCACACTCAGCAGCACAGTAGCTTACTGCCCTCTCTGTCTCTGCCTGCTTTAGTTTCTTCCTTGGGGAATTGGAGAAGTGTTTGGAGGACCCTGACAAACTGGGACCACTCTTTCTCAAACAGGTTCGTCCACTGTGCATCTCCAGCTTCATTTGTCCATGCTTGAGTACTTTGATCATGTTGTAACTGTGCGTGCTGCCTGCATGCAGGAACGCAGACTGAACATGTATGTAGTGTACTGCCAGAACAAGCCCAAGTCGGAGCACATCGTCTCAGAGTACATCGACACCTACTTTGAGGTATGAGCCCATTATTTAACCTGCTTAGACACATGTGCATGGAGCTGTCAGGCTCTCAGGTAACCTGAACTTTGACTGTGCAGGACATGAAGCAGCGGCTGGGACACAGGCTGCAGATCACAGACCTGCTCATCAAGCCAGTCCAGAGGATCATGAAGTACCAGCTGCTGCTCAAGGTGAGTCTGTTACTTTACAACAGAGGGCGCCAAAGCTTCAGCTGCAGCTCATACTCCTTTAGCTTCACATCCTAAAGGGATAGTTCACCCAAAATTGAAAAGCCAGTCACCCTCATGCTGATTGAAAGTCAGATGAAGTTTTGTAGTCTACGAAACGCTACCAGAGGTTCACGGAGCTGGTGAAGGGATTGAGGGCCAGAGTCTGCGCAGTAGTGATGGAGGAGTTACTGCCAAAACACATGTCTGGTGGAAAACTCCCTTTTTTGTATAACTGAATAACTCATTTAAACCAAGCTTATCATAAAAAGATCACTTGAACAAACATCAGGGTGATGAGAACTACCTTCAGTGTCAGAAACAATCTTTGGGAAAAATGTATTTGGTGTGTACTTTGAGTTTTTAGTTTATTGGCCTATGTCCCATTCACTAACATGGAGGGGTGGGCTTTATGATCTATACTGTAGTCAAACACCAGGGGGTGATCCTGACTGAAAAGCTTCACTTATGTTGAACAAGTCATGTTGAAAAAATAAAATAAAAGCACAAAATGTCTCCATACTGCTCGTAATCCAAGTGTCCTGAAGCCCTGACGAGCCAAGTTGTTTTGAAAAACATTGCTGGTGTCATGTTTTTAGCCTTGTAGTCTGAAGCTCCTAGTGTGGGAGCCACTTTCACATTTGTGTGACATAAGGACTTGTTGCTCACTGCTAAATCCACATTGCTTTCTCTGTGTCTGTGTGTTTTTGTTCTTTGTTTTTTGGGGGACGGTTTGACTGTAAAACATCACCTGACTTTCCATCGGCATGAGGATAAGTAGATAATGACTCCACTCTGAGCAAAGGAAAAACAACTTAAAAATGGGCAAGGCAATAACATTTTTAACCTTCAGGCAGAGTGTAAACCTTTGCCGCTTCACGTCTTGTGAGAAAATATGCTGCAGCTAAATGTGTCCCCTCAACACAGTATATAAACATAGTTCCTGCTTGTTATAATAAACATTGTTCCAGTGTGACGAAGCACAAAAACAAATCAATTTTTATGAAAATAATTTGCATGAATAATATGTGTAAATAAACATCAAATAATGACATAAATTATAATTATGGCAGTTAAAGTGTTATTGTCACATATTGCATTAGATAATTTCTGCAGACTAGGGTCCATTAACATCCCTTGAATGACATAAATTGAGTGTAAAGATGACACTCTTGTGGAAAAATGCCATTCTTACAGAAATCTCAAAATGTGTTTGATGCCTAATCTCAGCAGAGGTTTTTTTGTTGTGTTCCTCAGGGTCTTGATGTCTTCATGTGGTACTTTGGAGGGATTTTTGACCATTTTTATCAATTCTCCAGGCGTCAGAAGTGCTTAAACAAATTTTTTTTTATAACAAATGGTATCAGCCCGAGAAATACTGAGAATGCGAATGCCATCATATATTTACATCATAATGTTTTAAACCCTTATACACTCTAAACTGTTAAGTTTGAACAGGTGCTTAAACAAAACACAATGTTTATTACAGATTGATGACTAGAAAACTTTGACACACTGTGCTGAGCTGCATCTTAAATTAATCTTCAGGTTCTAAGCTTTGTGATGATGCATGTTGACCTTCTGTCAGCTCCTAAAGATCCCCTAACAAGGCAAAAGTGAGTCTGTGGTTGATCTCCAAGGGTTAAAAGTATATATTTTTGAGTTTTTATTTTTTTTTTCTGTTTTAGGATTTCCTGAAGCACTCTAAAAAGTCTGGGCTGGAGTCGATGGAATTAGAGGTAAGATGATGAGATAGCACTTCTTTTTTTCACTCAAATATTAACACAAATATTTGTGAAACTGACATGTAAGTTATGACAGAAAAACAACCCAAAGACAAAAGCTAAAAAAAAAAACACAAACTGATAGGTACAAATACATTTTTACATTCTTGAAACTGATTGATTATTGTTTCAGTCCAGTTTCGTCGTTTTGAGTCCCCATGATTGTTAGCCATTGGTCCTTCGTTTACTCCAGTTCCTAGTGAGAGCTTTCTTGCTATTATCACTGGCAGCAATATTTTCTTTAGAGGATTCACATAGATAAAGCACCAAACAACTGTATCTCATATCCTAGTTTTTGCTTTAGCTCCTTACATATCATTTCCCAAAATACAATTATTTTCTCATACCAAAAAACATTAGAAAGGTCTATATCAAAAGATCCGCAGTCTGACAGAGATAGCACTTGTTGATCAGTTCATATTAAGCCAAACATGTTTTGTCCCATGAACCCTTTGGTCCTGTGTGCCTCTTACAGAAAGCAGTGGAGGTCATGTGCATCGTGCCAAAAAGGTGTAACGATATGATGAATGTTGGCCGGCTCCAGGGATTTGATGTAAGAATGAGAGCGACGCCACACTCGCCAACAACACGTTCTTCACAGCACGTTGCCTCATCAACAAAAACTTTATCTCAGGTCATTGCAGTGTGCCATGCTGATCTTCCTGTTTCCATCTCCTCATGTCCGTCTCCAGGGAAAGATCGTGGCTCAGGGCCGCCTGTTGCTGCAGGACACGTTTATGGTTTCTGACCCGGAGGGCAGCGTGCTCGGCCGGATGAAGGAGAGGAGAGTCTTCCTTTTTGAGCAGGTGGTCATCTTTAGCGAGCCCCTCGACAAGAAGAAAGGTTTCTCCCTGCCAGGCTTCCTTTACAAGAACAGCATCAAGGTGAGAGCCTCTTTTTCTCAATCACATCTTTATTGACATTTAAAAAAACATCAAAGAAGTCATTAATACAGACTACTCCAGAGCCAGGGCTGATCTTTGGATGAAAACATAGAGCACAAGTAAACAGTTTTCACAGCTTACGTATTGTTTGAGTCCTAAATGGTTTTTTATGTACTGTTGAGTTTCAATCTTTTAAACACTAGAAATAAAGATAAAGAATGGCTAAATGTGGATTTATGAATGTGATACTTTGTCAGAATGATCACCAGATTAATTATATCCAATTCTTAATGTTTCGTCTTATTGTAGAAACCAAACATTACATTTTCCCAGTGAACAGAAAATTCAGTCAGTGTTATCAACAGTCTACCAGGATACATCTTCCAAAAATAGCTTAGTGTAGAAACGTCACCAAAACAGGTGCAGCATGGTTTCTGGATACATTTTTCAAATAAAGCAGCTCACAAAGATTTCTTTTTCTCTAAAATCTAAGAAGATAATGGCTTGCAGAATTTGTGTATGATTTTGAAAAAAAAACAAAAACTTTACGGTATTAGTAAGGAGAAATTAGTATTGAAGATTCTAAATAATTTTCCAGTTCAAGTTATCAACAAAACTAGACCAACAGGTGTATTAATAAGATATTTTTGACATAATTAACATATTTAACTGTTATTCCTTAAAATAGCAGTCAAACAGATTTTACCCACTGAGGTTGCCTTTGGGTCAAGTGTTGGTAAAAAATAGGGGTCTTTCTGACCCTTTTAGGAGAATTTGAATTCCATATTACTGTTGAACCAGTTTTCATAGTATAGGGATTTATTGTTAAACAGTGTGCAGATTATTCCAGATGAAACATTTTTGGGGGGAGAAATTATGTTTGTAAATCAAAGGCCACACTAAAAGCATCTGTCTGTGGGGGGAGGTTTTCTATTTCATAATCACACTAAAGAACAAATTCAAGGCCTCCAATAACACACATGCAGTGCTGTGAAAAAGTATTTCCCCCTTAACGATTACTTGTTTTTTTGCATATTTGTCACACTTAAATGTTTCAGATTATCAAACTAATTTCAGTATCAGACAAAGATAGCCTGAGTAAATACAAAACGCAGTTTTTAAATGATGATTTTATTTAGTAAGGGAAAAAGGCTATCCAAACCAACCTAGCCCTATGTGAAAAAGTAATTGCCCCCCGCCTTGTTAAATCATGAATTAACTGTGAATAACCACATTTTTGGCAAGCTGAGTTCAATTTCATTAGCCACACCCAGGCCAGCTGACTGCCAGACCTGTAGAATCAAGAAATCACTTAAATAGAACCTGTCTGACAACATTAAGTAGGCTAAATGATCTCAAAAAGCAACACATCATGCAGCGATCTAAAGAAATTCAAAAACAGATGAGAAACAAAGTCATTGACACCTTTCAGACTGGAAAGGGTTACAAAGCCATTTCTAGGGCTTTGGGACTCCAGCGAACCACAGCGAGAGCCTTTATCCACAAATGGAGAAAACATGGAACAGTGGTGAACCGTCCCAGAACAATATCTAAAGCACTTCAGGCCTCACTTGCCCCAGTTAAGGTCAGTGTTCATGATTCGACAATAAGAAAGAGACTGGGCAAAAATGGCATCCATTGGAAAGTTCCAAGGCAAAAACCACTCGTCTCACATTTGCCCACAAACATCTTGATGATCCCCAAGGCTTTTGGTAAAATACTCTGTGGACTAATGAGACAAAAGTGGAACATTTTGGAAGGTGTGCGTCCCATTACATCTAGCGTAAAACTAACACAGTATTTCAGAAAAAGAACATCATACCAACAGTCAAACATGGTGGTGGTAGTGCGATGGTCTGGGGCTGCTTTGCTGCTTCAGGACCTGGACGACTTGCAATAATTGATGGAACCATGAATTCTGCTCTCTACCATAAAATCCTGAAGAAGAATGAAATGAAGGTTATGGAGTGGCCTAGTCAAAGTCCAGACTTAAATCCAATTGAGATGCTGTGGCATGGCCTTAAACAGGCCACTCATGCTCGAAAACCCTCCAATGTGGCTGAATTGAAACTATTATACAAAGAAGAGTGGGCCAACATTCCTCCACAGCGATGTGAAAGACTCATTGCCACTTACCGTTAACACTTAATTGCAGTTGTTGCCGCCAAGGGTGGCACAGCCAGTTATTAGGTTTAGGGGGCAATTACTTTTTCTCATGGGTGATATAGGTTTTGAATAATTCTTTACCTTCAATAAATGGAATGGTCATTTAAAAGCTACATTTTTGTTCACTCTCATTGACTTTTTCTTAAATTGAAGTTTATTTGATGATCTGAAATATCAAATAAAAAGCAAAAACAGAAGAAATCCATAAGGGGGCAAATACTTTTTCCCATCACTGTATATCAGGAGGAAGGATGAGCACCATTACATCATCAGTGAAGGGCCTGCAGCTCCCTCTGCTGGACAAACTGTAGCCGGTGAAAGTTTTATAAACTTGTTTGGTCGGGTAATTTTAAGTCAGTCACATTTTCTTTTTGTGAAAAATGATTGTTTTGTTTTGCAACATGGACAGAATCTCTGTTGTTGTTTATTTGAGCTTTTATTTTAAGATGTAGCTTCTTTAACCCCTTAGAGCCCGCTTTAATATTACACAAACTCGTATTGCTCTGCGCCCAAAATACGCTTTTCAAAATCAAATCAAACTTTAAAAAATATTATATTATTTTATTATTTTCTCCTTTCATTCACTTTATTTTTTTAACAAACATTAGTCCTAATAATAAATATCAAATTTTCAAATATTTTAGCCCTTTAAATGCCAGGTTTTTGTCATGATGCTACTATGTTTTTGGATGAAAATAAAAAACAAAAATGATTTATTTTCAGTATACTACATGCTAAGTATATATTTTTCTTTTGATTATCACAGCCTGGGATATGTCAATAATAAGCAGCAACATTGATGTTTATACGTTTTAGTTTTTTTTGCAGATCCAAATACTCTCACTCAGACTGCCCTGCACACAACCAAAATGCTCTCTTCAAAATCAGGCTATAAAAAAATTATACTGACAAATATTATAATGTCTACTTTCATTAAGTTTATTTTTTTAACCAACATCAGTCCTAATCATGAATATCAAATATTTATCAATTTTCACCCTCCAAATGCTATTTTTTCACGATTTCATGATTTTTTTTAGATTAAAAAACTGCAATAAATGAATATTAATAGTACATGCAAGGTATATTTTTGGGTTGTTTTTTTTGATGATGACAGTCTGGGATATGTCAGTGATTAGCAGCAACACTGATTGTGACAGTGCACCTAGTGGAAATAATGTATATTTTTGCCATATGCCAAATATGGTCAAAATGATGTCATCAGGTGAAAAACAGAAAAAATGACAAATCCCAAGTCAAAAGTCCAGAATGACACCTAGAAATAATTCAATGCATGTTTTATGAATTGATGGCTATGGGATCAAAAATGTCAGTTTGAATGAGTTTTAATGGAGCAATTTTTTTTTACCTTAACAGTCTGAATGTAAAAATTTGATTGTAACAGTGTATTTTAGACTTTTTGTAGGAGCTGAGCTGGAAATCCACAGATTAAACAAAAATACACAATCTTGACAAAATGTATGCCATATGCATAAGCGCAGCCAAAATAATCAAAAAATTCAGAATGAAAAGCATGTAAAATGCACCAAACAGTCCCTAAGGGTTAACAGATACTTTATTGAAGTCCTAAATGTTTACTTTGAAGATTAAGATCGATAAAGTCATTAATACACTTATTCCCACAACGGCTAAAGCGAATTATTTCCACACTGACTGATGTGTAATGATATACCCGCTCTCTCCCTGTAGGTGAGCTGTCTGGGGTTAGAGGAGAGTATGGAGGGTGATCCCTGCAAGTTCATCCTCACCTCTCGGGCGACCAACGGCACCGTGGAGTCCTTTGTGCTTCACTCCTCTCACCCAGGGGTGCGTGAGGTCTGGACCCTTCAGATCAGCCAGATACTAGAGAGCCAACGCAACTTCCTTAATGGTAAGCTGAAACAAACACACACACACACACACACACACACAGAGCCTGTTAAGTCCTGGCTCTGTAGCAAGCTTGATAGTCACGTTAGTGGTTGTGTCAGTGGAGCCAGAGAGCTCGCTGTCAGCGGAATACGACACGTCTCCTTCCATTGAGCAAAATTATGGATGGTCGTTCAACACGTCCAACATGACATACAATGTGTAAGTCACAGAGCTCTTAGTGCACTTTCACCAAAGCAACCATCACATCCTGCACTGATGATGACGTCCGTGTCGGAGACGCATCATGATGCATTAGCTTTTATATGACCAAACGTGTGGTGGAATGTGTCCCAGACCACCCGGGTAACTGTTTTGAGTGACTGCATCTAAAAAGCGTTTTGGTAGCATGCATACCTGTTCTTAGTGCTGTCCAGCTGTGATCAGATGAGAAACATGTTGATTTCAGGTGTGAACAGGCTGAAAGAGAACAAGTGTCACAGCAGGACGTGTTTGCTACATGGCCATTCTTGTTTCTTTCGTACCTTCTCACAGCTCTAACCTCACCAATAGAGTATCAGAGGAACCATGTGGGTGCGAGTGGAGGGCCCTGTGTGTCCAGCCTGGGGGCCCCGGGTGGAGGCAGCAGTGGGTCCAGTGCGGCCCCTGGAGTCGGAGGGGGAAGCTCCCAGGGTAGCTCCATCCCTCTAGGGCCTCAAGGTGGCTCTCGTCGACCCTCCAGGATCCCCCAGCCGTCCCGCCTGCCCCAGCCCCTCCGTCACCACCCTGGGGCCGACTCCGACGGCCCCAACAAGATGTCAGGTATGAACCGTCTATATGTGTACAATAAATCTGCTTTGTCAAAATGAAAGATTTGACTGAGGTGTGAGTTTTGCTCACTTATGATCCAGGTTCGTCCCCTTGTCCTGTCCCCCCACTCCCTCCAGGGGGTAGCCCGCAGGGCAAGCGCCCCATCCAGACTCCAGAGGACCAAGCACAGACCCCCACTCCTGCCAGCGCTGTAGCCCCTATTCCTCGTGCCACAGTGGGGCCCCTGCCCTCTACACCCACTTCCAAACCACGGCCAGGAGCCGTGTCCCCTATGGCCCCCCCCATGGCCACTCCTGCCTTCGGCAAGGACGGCCTCCCTCCTCCCCCTCCCAGCCCCGGCCAGAAGTCTGGATCTGGATTCTGGAGCTCTATGCCGGGCTCTCCAGCCAGCCGGCCTGGCTCGTTCACCTTCCCAGGGGAGGCGGGAGACACCCCGGTCCGTCAGAACTCGAACCAGATCCAGACCGGCTCTGGATCTGGGAGCCAAACCCACAGACACTCCACACACAGCAAGGAAGCCGACCGCATGAGTACGTGCTCATCGGCCAGCGAGCAATCCATCCAGTCCACCCAGAGTAATGGGGTAAGACTACTTCCTGCTGCCCAGCACACCGACTAACACCCAGGCAGAGCGGCGCCTGGTCTGTCCTGTCTGTCTCCTGTCCTGCTGCAGCCAGTGCTACTAATATGTCCCCTGTTACACTTCACTGCTCTTCAACATCATCCTCTCTCGCTCTCTGAAGACAATCTTTAGCCAAAGTCTCTGCTGCCGGCACGTTTTTTTAGGTTCAGCAGCTCTCTATAGTGGACCTCAGTCAGCTCTTGAGTGATTCCTTTTCGAGGCTGTCTCTAGATTTCTCAACTCTAACAAAGCTTCTACTAACCCCTGACTTCCTCCTGGCCGTCCTTCACCTCCAGCTGTCTTTATGGTGTGTTACTGAAATGTACTCTTACTGCAACTAACCTCTGACGTTTGTGGTTCTCCTACAAACGTACCGGACAGAGATCCTCTCATTCAAGCTAACGTTCCTCCTCTCGTCTTTGCCTGGAGCTGCAGAGCAAAGACGAGTCAAATGGAAATCTTCATCTTCTTCCCTCTTTTCTTCACGCAGTAGTTTATTTTTTTCCAAGAGAAAATAATGAATCACTGTTTCTGCACTTCACTCTAATCCTTTCCGAAGACTTTTATCAAGTGGACAATAATCAAATGTCTATTTCCTGTGTTTGTCCTCTGCTTTGACTTTCTCTGTCACTTGTCTTTATAAAAAGCATTTGGAATTAACTTAAAAATCTGAATGAGCTAAAACTGACCACGTTGTAATTTAAGATTTTCCATTTTATCACAGTGATCGTGTGAGTTTGTCCCTGCAGTTGTGCTGACGTGTGTGTTTCCTCTCTGCTGCAGAGTGAAAGTAGCAGCAGCAGTAGTGTATCCACCATGTTGGTGACCCAGGACTACATGGCCTTGAAGGAGGATGAGATCAGCGTCAGTCAGGGCGAGGTGGTCCAGATCTTGGCCAGCAACCAGCAGAACATGTTTCTGGTGTTCAGGGCGGCTACGGAGCAGGGCCCCGCCGCCGAGGGCTGGATCCCCGGATTTGTGCTGGGACACACCTCAGCCATCGTCCCTGATTGCCCCGAAGGATCCGTCAAGTAAGAGTTTAGATACATTAGAGAGACCAGCAGCAGTTTCACATACTGGCAAACACACGTGATGTTTTAGTGAGCTTAATGCTGTCACTGTACACTTTACTCCACTGGTTCCCACCAACATTGGGGCCCTGGTCCCTTTTCGGGTTGCTCAAGCTTCACAGGCCTTGTTGATTTTAAGGGGTGTGATAAACTCTAATGATAATGATGGAAAGATGTGGATATACAGTCTATAGGCTAAAGTGTGAACACAAAGGGGACTGAGACCCCATCAGAGTTGAGTCCTCTTTGAAATGACCTGACAATGTGAACACAAAAGAACTGAATCCCTTTTCTGTTGTTCTGTCCACTTTTTGGTCCACTTTGAGAGGACTGAGTTTGGTTCATTTAAAGAGGACTAGTGCAAACACCCTAAAACCTGTGCTCTCATCTACTTGTTCAAAAGCTCAACAGATTGATTTGACTCGATCCATTTCGTTGTCCCAGTAGGAAGTCTTCATCCTGGCACACGTCCCTGCGCATCCGCAAAAAGTCTGAGAAGAAGGAGAAGGAGGCAAAAAAAGATGCCAAGCTGGAAAACGGTTACAGGAAGTCCAGAGAAGGTCTGGCCAACAAAGTTTCTGTGAAGGTGAGTTGTTTTTTTACATCTGAGGAGACTCTAGTGCTGCGTTCAAGTCACGCTTTTTGCTTTTCTTGCTCTGACCTGCTTTGTTCTTTCTTTTCAGCTTCTAAATCCAAACTACATCTATGACGGTAAGTGTTTCCTGGTGGAATTGTTTCCTATTTAACCCTTTAAAATCTGGAACATCATCACTTTTCTTATGCTGCTTTCATTGGGCTCTCACAAGTATTTACACCAGGGCTGTCAAACAATTAATTTCTTAAATCGCGATGAATCGTTTTCAGTTTTATCATTTTGCATTAGAAAACAGTGATGATGTCTGTATTGACAAGGTAAAGCAGTTCTTACTTCTTGAGGTCAGAGGTCAAGGGACTCCAGTTGATTGGCTGTGCCGTTTTTCCATCACTAAAATTTAGCCTGAATTTAGAGCATTTAAGCCTCCTAACTGGGAAGCTAACATGACCTGGTTGGTACCACGACACCACTTAAGCTGTAAAACTTAGGTACGTTGGCCAGCAATTAAAGTAATAATAAAAAATGCAGTGTTATGTACAGACCCTTACAGCATTGCGATTAGCGCATTAGTCGACAGCCCCATTTTGAACCTTTGAACCCTGTATAACAGCCGTTTTTCAGCAATATTCAACAACTAAATATAATTAGAAATAAATAATCAAATAAATATGCCAAACAGAACAACAATAAACAAAATATACTAAAAAACACTATGAACAACTAAACTACTGACAAATAGCTCCAACAGCCACAGCAAATTGGTGTGATGTCTTAACAAATTTGGGAAACGGCAATCAGCAACATGGTAAGAATTGTTCATTGAACTGCAAAAAAATCATAAATTTAGAAAGTTATGTTCAAAAAGCTCTGGAAAAATGTCGAGTGTAAAAGAAAAAAGCCAATAGAAAACTGTATTTATTATTATTTTAAGCACTTTTCCCAGGCCATTTCCCTGTTTTTACTTTTTGTCCCAATTTAAGGTAGTTTGCTGATCATTTTTGGGTCATTTCCTCTTTCCTTGTTCATTGCCTCTATATGTTTTTGAAAGAAATCAAGCCAGGTCGCTCTGGTTTCAAAGGGTTAAAGATAAACAAAAGATATAACAAAGATGATTCCATATTTTATTAAAAGCACTGCTTTAAACAATCGGCGCTGTATTTTGGATATCATCTCAGCATTTGACAGGAATTAACTTCTGTTTTTTTTCCCAGTTCCCCCAGAGTTCCTTGTACCTCTGAGTGATGTGACATGTGACAACGGAGAGAGCGTCACCCTCAGGTGTAAAGTCTGTGGTCGACCCCGAGCCGCTGTCACCTGGAAGGGACCCAACCAGAGCAACCTCACCAACAATGGACGCTTCAGCATCGCCTATAGGTTAGAAAACACACACACACACACACACACACACACACACACACACTGCTGAGTGTACTTCGATGTTGGAGAAGAATTGTTGCTAAAGCTCCATCACACTACACTTTAGTTTTATATTGCACGACACTGCAGACGGTCACCTGTTGGAGGTGGCACAGCTAAACTGTTTGAAAAGAATTCTGGACCGCAAGAGTGAAAAATTTGGAATTAAATGTGAATGAATTTGTTGATTTCAGTGATACGGGTGAAGCAACGCTGCGAATCATTGGCGTGGCCTCTGAGGATGATGGCGTTTACACTTGCGTTGCCACGAACGAGCTTGGCAGCGTAACGTCATCTGCTAGCCTCAGAGTGTTAGGTGAGAACAAACTAAATCCACAGTGTCAGTCATGTGACCACGCTGGTGCCCACTGTGGACAGGAAGTGATTGTTATGTGTCTCAGCAGTGTCCACTGATGGGATCAGAGTGAGCTGGAAGGACAACTTTGAGTCTCACTACGCTGAGGTGGTTGAACTGGGCAGGTAAGGGACTCACCTTTTTTATGACTACACATTTGGCAGTCAGGGTTTTCTTTCCAATATGTGAAATAATTTATTTAACTTGTAAAATACGTAAAAAATAGACATTTTTATGACATACTTTACTGTTTTTTTTTCCATAACAAAAAAACGCATAACATTCAAAGACTAGTTCGCTAAAATTGTAGTGTGTCGTCCAAATTAGCATTAAAAAGTCACAGTGCAGTATGTTGACTCCAATAGCATAAAAACATCATAGTATTTACTCTCGTCGAAAATAGCATATAAAAGTCATAGTATAGATCCATAGATTTACTAAAATATGACTTTTATATTTGGACAACATGCTGCACTATGACGTTTTTATTATTTTTTGGGGATGAGCTACTGCTCTATGACTTTTTTTATGCTATTTCAGACAACCTACCATTCTATGATTGTTCTTAAGGTTATTTTGGAAGACATAATGTACTATGACGTCTTTATGATATGACGTTTTCATGCTATTTTGGACGACATAATATACTGTCTTTGTTACGCTACTTTTGACAACACACTGACATTTTTTGGATTTTTTAAATCAATATACTATAATGCAATTTTTTTATGCTTTTTTCTTTTCGACAACATGCTATTCGATTACTTTTTTATGCTATTTTGAAATAAATATCGCACAGTGATGTTTCTATGTGTTTTTCAGCAGCACACTATAATATAACTATCTTTTGCTATTTTGGACGACATACTATTCTATGACTTCTTTATGCTGTTTCAGATGACTTATGTATTTGATCAACATACTATACTATGACTTTTATATGCTATTTCAGTCAACATATTGTACTATGACTTTTTAATGCTATTTTGGACGACATACTGCTAAGATTTCTTTTGATCGACATTCTATATAATGAATTTTTATGCTTTTACAATACTATGACATTTTTGTATTATTGGACAACATACTGTACTAGGAATTTTTTTTAAATAAAGCAACATACTACACTATGAATTTTATACGCTATTTTGGACAACGTACTATGTCGTTTTTATGCTATTTTAGTCAGCAAACTAGTCTTTGAATTTTGGGGGAAATATTTCAGGGGAAATACTGTAACTATGACAACATACTATAATATTACTTATTTATGTGCTTTTTGGACAACATACTGTACTACACCTTTGTTATGTTATTTTGGAAGACATACCACACTGTGGCGTTTTAATGCTTTTTCAACGAGATGCTTTAATATGACTTTTTAATATATTTTTATACTATGTTATTACATTTTTACACTTTTGGATGACAATATACTATGTCTTTGTTATGCTACTTTTGACGACATACTGTGACATTTTTATGCAGTTTTGGAAGACATACTATTCTGTCACTTTAATGGTATTTTGGGCGGCATGCTATACTATGGTGGGGTTTTTTTTTTGCTTTTTTGGACGATACAAAATTCTATGACGTTTTACACTATTTTGGACAGAATACTATATAAAATACTGATTAAATCACAATAAATCACTCAGTGTGTGGTGGTCTACTTTTTCTTGTACTATGACCTTGTTCTGCTATTTTGGAAGACATATCTCCCTATGGCGTTTTAATGCGTTTGTCAAAGAAATACGATAACTTCTTAATGCCATTTTGGACAACATAATGTTCCATGACTTTTTTATGCTATTTTAGTCAACATACTGCGCTATGACGTTTTTATGCTTTTTTGAACAAAATGCAATGCCTTTTTTTTTTTTTTTTTAACTGTGACCCACTGTAGTATGACATTTTGACAAACTGTATTATGGCATTTTGTTGGCACTTTTTTATTTTTGTTTTTTCTTAAACATACTTCACTGACATTTCAATTATGACCCATTATTTTTTAAATTCTATACTAAGATTCTTATTATAGCGTATTATACAATGACTTTTTTTGACATATGGCTATTTTTTGGCATTCTATACTACGATTTAATTTTTACATACTATGATTTCTTTTTTGGACATATACTAGGACACTGATATGCCAGATGTGTTTTTGACATAGTATATTAACACGTTGTTTTATACTGAGGTTTTATTTTGACGTGTCATACTAGTTATACTATGACTTTTTTTTTTTTTGTGTGTGTGTTTTACAGACTATAATATGATGTTTCTTTTGATGTACTACAGTAGGCCTTTTTTGGCATACTTTATTTTTACACACTACTAAGACATTTTTCTTGTAAAATATATAAAATATATATATACTATGACTTTTTTTCCATACTATATATTATGGT